>NC_133798.1:17830400-18134567 GCF_043250625.1 Sebastes fasciatus | reverse complement strand
CTTCATTTACGTTGTCAGCTTTGCCTGGTGAGATTGCTTTAGGCTCCTCTCCAGATAACTGCTTATCATTTTCCAAAAGATTTCCATTGTAGAATATACCTGATTCTTTGTTTGTTGAATCTTCATTTGTATGAATCAATTTTGGAGAAGGTCCTACTTTGCCTTCTTGGCATGTTTTTTCTTTCACTTTCCAGTTTTCCCTATCTGGCTGATCACTCAAATCACTGTCAGCTTGCACAGGGGAAACGCAATGGTCTTTCTCCTCAAGTCCATCTTCTTTTTCAAAGTGATCTTCATGTTTCACTTTCCAGTTTCCCCTATCTGGCTGATCACTCAAATCACTGTCGGCTTGCACAGGTGAAACACAACAGTCTTTCTCCTCAAGTCCATCTTCTTTTTCAAAGTGATCTTCATGTTTCATCACTTTACCTTTGTGTACTGTACAATCATCCACATCTTCATTTACGTTGTCAGCTTTGCCTGGTGAGATTGCTTTAGGCTCCTCTCCAGATAACTGCTTATCATTTTCCAAAAGATTTCCATTGTAGAATATACCTGATTCTTTGTTTGTTGAATCTTCATTTGTATGAATCAATTTTGGAGAAGGTTCTACTTTGCCTTCTTGGCATGTTTTTTCTTTCACTTTCCAGTTTTCCCTATCTGGCTGATCACTCAAATCACTGTCAGCTTGCACAGGGGAAACGCAACGGTCTTTCTCCTCAAGTCCATCTTCTTTTTCAAAGTGATCTTCACGTTTCATCACTTTACCTTTGTGTACTGTACAATCATCCACATCTTCATTTACATTGTCAGCCTTGCCTGGTGAGATTGCTTTAGGCTCCTCTCTAGATAACTGCTTATCATTTTCCAAAAGATTTCCATTGTAGAATATACCTGATTCTTTGTTTGTTGAATCATCATTTGTATGAATCAATTTTGGAGAAGGTTCTACATTGCCTTCTTGGTATGTCTTTTCTTTCACTTTCCAGTTTTCCCTATCTGGCTGATCACTCAAATCACTGTCGGCTTGCACAGGTGAAACACAACGGTCTTTCTCCTCAAGTCCATCTTCTCTTTCAAAGTGATCTTCATGTTTCATCACTTTACCTTTGTGTACTGTACAATCATCCACATCTTCATTTACATTGTCAGCCTTGCCTGGTGAGATTGCTTTAGGCTCCTCTCTAGATAACTGCTTATCATTTTCCAAAAGATTTCCATTGTAGAATATACCTGATTCTTTGTTTGTTGAATCATCATTTGTATGAATCAATTTTGGAGAAGGTTCTACATTGCCTTCTTGGTATGTCTTTTCTTTCACTTTCCAGTTTTCCCTATCTGGCTGATCACTCAAATCACTGTCGGCTTGCACAGGTGAAACACAACGGTCTTTCTCCTCAAGTCCATCTTCTCTTTCAAAGTGATCTTCATGTTTCATCACTTTACCTTTGTGTACTGTACAATCATCCACATCTTCATTTACATTGTCAGCCTTGCCTGGTGAGATTGCTTTAGGCTCCTCTCTAGATAACTGCTTATCATTTTCCAAAAGATTTCCATTGTAGAATATACCTGATTCTTTGTTTGTTGAATCATCATTTGTATGAATCAATTTTGGAGAAGGTTCTACATTGCCTTCTTGGTATGTCTTTTCTTTCACTTTCCAGCTTTCCCTATGTTTGGATTCATTTTCATCATGCTCAACTGTATGAACCACATCACTTGCTGCTTTGTTGGAGACTACCTCTTTGTCTGTCACAGATTTGGATGAATCCCTTCCATGTTTTTGCAATAAACTCATCTCTGTAGCTTCAGAATTTTCAATGCCATCTTTCATATCCCTCTTCTCATTGCTGCATCCATGTAACAAGTAGCCAATTCCTGAAGCAGTCTGATCATTTTCTGGCTGAACGGATACACTTTCCATCGCTTCTTGTACAAGAATGAATGTTCCATCACCTTTACAAGATGGTCCTTTCGTGTGCTCCAAGCTCCCAGTTTTTTGCGAAGGGGTACAACTCTTCTTATTTTCAGAGGCGCTTCGGACATCATTCACCTCGTTAATAATCTCTGTTGACTGTACCGTCTCTTTCTGACACTGGAAAAAGAAAAAGAAAACAGAATAAGAATAAGAATTACATATATTTATTACAAATGTCTTTCATTCAGTGAAAACCATGACTGCTGTTTCTCTCTGAGTGATTTTTCAAGGTTGACCAATGAAATCCTTTGCTGTAACTGATCTCCACCATTCTGCATAGTAATTAAAAATGTGCTTCTGTAGTACGATTTTGGCTAAAATGTTTGGGAAATACTGCGCATACCACTGGATAAATGAGACTTGGATTGTATTGCACGAGTTGTGTGTACTCCATTGTCGGCCAAGTCTGGATTCTTTGTTCACCGTGGAGGCAAGTTTTCTTCAAGAATTTAAGGTAACACACTGTGAGTAATTGATACACAAATGGTCATTTTAAAGGTGAAGTATTTCTTTAAGAAGATAGTTGCTGCCTGACATGGGGATGCATCAGTCATAAACAAAGTACCAATTTTGGCATTAAATTTGCCTGCTTTTCTGTCCACTTGCCAACTTTATGCCCATCAATCGGAACAGAGCCCTAACACAATAAATGGGATGTATGAAGGCATTCCTGTTCAGTTGGTTAAATCTCTGTAGCCTTTATACAGTACATCAGCAGCATGGTATGTGCAGTCCATCTGGGGAATGTGTGCATTACCAGAGTGCAGCACAAGACAGACATGATAGGCACTGCACAGGGTTCTTGGAAATAAGTACACAAACATCAATACTTCTTCTAGTATATGGTTTATACAGTGCAAACCATTAGGAGCATATGAGGCATCTTCAGGAAGATGGGATGGACTTCCATTAGACTGCCCATAAGGGAAGGCTAAAAAGGGATAAAACGAGCTGATGTGATGGGCCATCTCTGAAGCTACGTCAACTGCAGATAATCTATTTCTACTGTACCAGAAGTACGCGTCAATGATTGTGGAGTTTGCATGGGAGCATTGTTGTCAGGGACAATAGTTCTTGGTAGCGTCTCCCATTGCAAATTGGTCCATGTCTAGAGACCAGAAAATGAATGATTTGAACACCCTGATGAGAAGGCCAAAACCGGACATAGCCACCTTATCTGGAATATGGAAAATGGGCCTCCTTCTTGATACCAAGCCTTGGAGGGAAGTCTACACAGGGTTGCCTAGTAGCTGGGCCTAGCCCCATGCGTCTTAGCCAATCTGAGCCCACAAAAAGAAGGCAGGGCCTTTTCTGTTTTGTGGTAACCATCCACTAGGAAAGGAATGAAGGGTCTGGTACATGGTTAGGTGGGCAGCAAGCAAAGGTGCAGGCCTTGTCCAGTTGAACACTAGCTACTGAAACTATCAATCAGTATGTGGAATGTCACCTTTGGTGGAGAAGGAGCTGAGGCTTGTGCAGAAGGCAGAATGGCACCAACTATATGTGGTTGGACACATTTCTGTACTCCTGGATAGAAGCTGGACTCCCCTTGTCTGGAGTCATTCAGGGTGCTGGCCTTGTGGGTGTGAGGATACTCAAGTCTTGGTTGTATGCTGATGTGTTGGAGTGTCCCCCGGAGAATGAAAGGATAGCCTCAGTTTTGTTTGTGCTGATGTGCCAAATAGCATTTCAGAGTCTTTACATAAAATGATGGTAGAAACTGGTAGATTGACAGAATAAACCTAAATAGGGTAGTGAATTGAACTCTGAATGTACGTCAGAGCCTCAGATTTTTCAGCATCCCAAGGGAGGCTGGAGACAATCTCCATTGCAGTGACAACTGTTTGGAGCTGTGGCCAAAAGGTCTGAGAGGATTTGCAGAGAGCTTGTGACTCCCAGTCAGATGCCACAGCACTCTGCCAGAAAACAGTAGATTGTCCCTTCCAACTTACCCTATTAACTTCAATAGATGATTGTATGTCTATTACTACATGACAAGCACACAAATTTGATTCTTTAATTGTTCTATATTCTAAACACCATCTAAAAAAAATCATGACAAAAACATTAAATGCATAATAGTTTGCCTTCAATGTAACAGTAACATTAGAAACAAACCTGAATTGCTTCCTGTAGCTCCACGGATGACTTGAGTGTGTTCAATGTTTCACTAGCTTCTTTCCCATCGCTGGACACAGAAGTCTCTTTTCTGTTGACTTGTGGATCTGAAGTGACTATCTCTGCATTGGAGTTTCTCAGTGACAAGTCCAAAACCACAGATCCTTGGTCCAACACAGAGTTGTCTTTTTTGCTGAGGTCCAAAGCTTTTGAAATCGAAGGGTCTGCAGTGTCTGTTGTACTCGGGAAAGGAGCAAATGAATTGGCCTTGAGATCAGACTGAGCTGGGGCTGGTACCATTGCACTGGGCATTTCCAAAGAATCACTCTCTTCTGAACATGGGTACGAGTCATGAAAGAACCTGGCTGTTGACCGGCTGTAGAACAGACCTATCCACATGTGGACAATGAGCCGCACCTCTTCACTGGTGTCTTGCATGGAGAAATCCCACGGGCTATCGAAGAAGTGAAATGTACACAAAATTAGCTCTTTCAGTTGAATAATTGGTGATCATGTCATCTGAACTAAAAGTAAACTTCACCGCATATTGCCCACATTTGTCAACTAGATACAAATAGGTATAGCACTGAAATTATGTGAAAACTAAATATACTTATTTTACTTTTATGTCGATATTTCTTGTATAAATAAGTAGCACAATGTACATACCCATGCAAGGCTCGGACGATAGTTCTATCCTTTGGGTCACTTGTAAACTTGCTGTCCAGATCAAAGTCATAGTTTTCTTCCCATTGCTTCGTGACTTGGATAGATCCATCCTGGTCAATAAAGGTACGGGTCTGTCTGAACTTTCTTCTGCACACCATGTGTTTTTTCAGGCATTCTGGAGTTCTGCAGTTTTGATCATTTCTGTCTTTCTGGCCGACAGAGGGGTGTAGTGTTTTAATTCCATTGCCATACAATGTGTGGTGATGGTGCAGCAGTCTGGTAGAACCACTTAAAGGGGATACCTGGAAGGGTGTACCTGGCAAACCCAACAGTAGAGAGGAAGACGGGGGCAATGAGTAAGCATGTTCTTTATTTACCAAATCAACCAATTCAGTGCCTCCCACAAGATGGCTTGGTGTAGGAGACTCAAGAGGCTGCGTGGGTCTAGCAGCAGCAGCAGGCTGTCTAAGCAGAGCATGAAGAACTGACTCTTGTTCAGCACTGGTAACATCTTTTGTAAGGTCACACTTCTTCAAACCTGTCTCAGGTTTTCTCCCAAGTGCTGGGTCTGGCTGTGGTGGAACCTGGTCATTACTGGCACCGAGTGCCAAGTCAGCAAGTAAGTTCAAAGCATCTGTAGATGAGCAAGCACTGGTAATTTTTTCCTTAACAGTCTTCCTGACAGAATTATCCCTAGTACACTCTTTGTTTTTGAGTTTTTCACTGGCAAAACAAGCTGGGGTTTGAAAATGCAACCACCCTGTGAAGACAAAACAGAGGAGAAAAAAGAGCATGAAAATAAAAAGTAGCACATTGAAAGCATTTTAAATATATACCAATGTATTACTATTAGGAACCTGTCACCAACTTGTGAAGGGATTGGTTTATTAAGCCAGTAACACCATGTATGGGTGCAGACGCGCAAGAGAAGCAAAAATGCAGCACAAGCCAGAGAAGAACAAAAGCAATCTATGAACTAGCAAAGACTTAGCAAAGACTTAGCAAAGCGCAGCGACAGCATGCTTAGGACAGATGCAGAGGTGACAGATCCAAGAAAAGGGTCAGTTTCAATGTCATGCACAATACTGAAGAGATGTTAGACACCATAATGCACAAAAAACAAGCATTTCAAATTTTGAAATACAACTTACATTTCTTTTTGACATATTCTGTAGAGATGCCTTGATGCTTTTTGAGCGTTTTAATCCTTCCCCTTCTTGGAAAGATTGATGGAGGCCTATGTAGGATCTGAGGTTGTTCGTCTAAAATGGTTTGCTCTTGTGTCTTTGAAGAGTCTTTCCTTTGTTGAGTATCCTGACCCTCTGTAACCTTATCTGGTGGCTCTTTTGGGGTCAGGCCAAGGGCATATGCAAAAAGAGGGTCAACTGACAGCATCTTTGAAACGTCCTTGACATTGGCGTCCTGGACACTTGTAATTGCATAGTTACTCATCAGCATCCCAGTTTGTGAGTCAACTCTGCCCTTCTTGAGACAGGGCTCAGCGTCTTGGGCACCATCTGCAGTTGTTTCCCCAAGGAGATCCGTTTTTCTCTTTCCTCTTAGAAGAACTGATTTTAATTTACTCAACAGAAATTCACCCTTTGCAGCAATCTTTCCAAGGGAGGTGGTATCAGTGAGTTTTCCCTTAACTGCTTCTGAGGGAGGAGTTGCTGTGCCATCAGTCTTGGAAGAATGTTCACTGCTCTCTCGATTCAAAGTCAATGAACCATTGCCATCATCTGACGATCTCAAAATACTGAGTTCAGGATTCACGTCACTGACGACAACATTTTGAAGATGGTTCCCTCCATCCTTGGATGTTGTGGGCTCTGTTTCGCCCACTGCTGTCTCTAAAGCAGTTCTAGACTCTTGCTGGATTTCAACTGTGCCATGAGCATTCACAGAGGTATCAACCAACATTTTTTCAGGGCACCGTTCGTCTTTTCTAGATTGAAGCTTCGCCTTTAAAAACTTAAGATCAGCAATATCTACAGACCCATGAGGAACCAAGATTCTTCCACATTCGCTGATGACCGGCTTTAAGTCCCAACGCTCTGTTTTCTTTCTCAGAGGAAAAGCTTCAAGGTCCATCAAAACGGTGCTTTCCAAGCTCTCCTGTCCAGGGTCTGTTTTTTGCTCCTCTGGTTCTTCTAATCCAACAGAAGCAGATCTCAAATTTAAATATTTTGACAATGGCATTCTAAAGTTGCGCTTTCTCCTTCCTACTTTCCTCTGATCAACAGTTGAAGGACTACTCAACTGAGGTGATGATTCCTTGGCCAGGTCTTCCTTCTGACTCTTCAAGTTGACATCCTCCACTGGTATTTGTAAATTGGGAGTCTCAATGCAAGCTTTAGATACCCTTTTCTGAACTTTGGACTGTCCCCTGCGTAGTTTCCTCTGTTTTGTTTTTGTGAGATTGGTGACCTCAGGGCAATCCAAAATCGTTTTGGTTGTAGCAGTCTCATCATTCAGAGAGTTCACTCCTGCCATTTGCAATTTGTCTGTTGGAAAACCAGAAAGCTGAAAGTCATTATGCTTTGTTGCAGAAACAGCATTGATCATACTTAAACTCTCATCAGTGACAGCTTGCTCTGCCGAAGTGATGCTGACAATCAGCTCTGCTGGAAGTTCATCTGATGTAGAGGGAATCAGGAGATTTTTTGCTCCCATGTCATCAGTTTTGATCAGCATAGTCCGATCAGATTTGCAAATGCCTTTGGAAGCATCTCCCGCCTGCAAATCATCTGGTGCAACATTTTGAGGCACAGCTGTTGAGTCAACTTGTGCTTCGGTGCTTGTTATACAACTGTCCACAGATGTTTCAACATTTACAGGAGATCTCTGGCCTGTCAACTGGTCTTCTGACTCCATATTAACAGGATTGGTTGGTGCCTCCTCAGGAGATGACAGACAGATGTAGACATCATCATCAAGGTCTTCTATTCGCTCCTCTTTTCCAGCCGCCAGGATTTCTGAAGCCTTGGACACTGGCAGTTGAAAAGAGACTGGTTTGCTCAGGTATGACTTGAAGCTTTGCCATGCCCTGTTAGTCCACTCCGGGGATGAGTAGAGGTGCTTGTGGGCATCCGGCACATCATACTGATCTGGAAACATGCTGACCTCCCTAGAGGGACTTGATGCCAACCCAGGATTTATCAGTGCTGCGTAACTCTGCATATGCTGCGTCAAGACTTCACACAGTTCTTCACCTGGGTCCATGGGTGCTTTCTCAACTTCGCCCTCTGCATAACTTAGCACCGGTAGGACCTGCAGGATTTCAGATGACATGGCACACTTCCTGTGGCCAGATTTTGTGTCTGTGAAAAATCAAGAAAGAATACTTGTTTAATCTCTGCTTTTGTATTCATAAACATATCAACATCAAATCAATATACCAAATGAAAATATCCATTGTTAAACATATGCTTTAGTCACCTCTCTGTATAACTTGTGAGACTGGAAACACAAACATGCCTTGCAGGACATCAGTTGCACTGGACCCAGTATCTGAAAAAAAAAAGCAAAGATATTGTATGTTAGAGTTGGGTCAATTCCCGGATTTGCCAGTCCAGTTCGGTGTACAAGCTTACATCGGTTTGATTTTATGCCAACCAGCAATTGTCACTATGACACGTTATGGCAAATTAAAAAGTAGCCTACATCAGCAACCTGTGCCAATGGCGTCAAGGCGCTAAAGCCAGCTTGTAATGCATTAGTAATAAGTAATATGACAACGTGATTGACATAATATTATGCTTGTTTATAAACAGACTAACAGAGCCACTAGTGTCTGTCAGGCCACGCGCAATTTACTGCCGAGCCGAGGCTGGTGACTTCCACTTAACACCGGCAACATGAAGGAGAGTGGTGCACATTGTGTTTCCTTACTAGGAAGTTAATGTGTTTTTTGGGGTGACGAGACAAGACGGGTTTCCACCAACCAGTGTTTTGCAAGCCCGGCAGCCCGTAGTGTTAGCGAGTGTGCGGTTGCTTGAGAGAGAGAGGGGGGGGGTGGAGCATGTGACTGTGACGGTTAGTATGAAGTTAGTAGAAACGTTATAGCTTTTAACGTAGCAGTGAAGTGTGTGTACAGTTTAGACTGTTGGTGAATAGATGCTACAACTCCTTGAGACCCAAGCAAAGTTCCTGTGTCTTGCCAGCCAACTGCTGATTAAAGTAAAGTAGGTTAGCCCCGAATTTAGCAACAACAACGGCTCACTTAAGGTGGGCTCACCTTTAAGGTGGACCAGCTACTCTCATTTTAGTGACAAACTACTCCTCCAAGTTGCGGCTGCTGAGTCCAGTGCGACACGTAGTGGTAAAATTCGGTATACAGGTCCGGTCCGGTGTTCTGGCTTAACATCAACTCTACTGTATGTAGCTGGTATGAAGTTGGTGGTTGTAAACAAAGATGGAATTCAGCAAATTTTATCGTGAGACTGACAACATAGTACTCTGTTGTCATTTTCATATCTTACCATCATATGTGAGGAAATGGGAGGGGTGCAACAGGATAAGAAAACCACCATCATTCAGCTGAATAGTGAGAGCCTGTGCATAAATGAGCAAGTTTGTCAGGTACAGTTTAGGGATGTTGAATAGCAAGTCAAGTTCAACAAAAATATCATCATGCAGTGCGAGCTGATACAAAAAGGAACTGTTGTAAGGCATTGGAAAATGAGGAAATGATTTTAACAATCATTTTACTGTTAAAGTCATTCTTTGATAAAAAAAATATAATAATTTGCTGGTTACAATTGTAAAAATATTATGGTTTGCTTTGTTACTGTATTTCATATCAGTATAAATGGAATACTATATAAGGTTTCTGACTGTAAACAAACTAAAACACCACTTGATAAGTTGTGATGGGTTGACATTTCTTGGAATGATTGAATAAGCCCTGCAATCTCTGATAGGTTGATAATAAACAGAAACTCACAAGATCTTTTTCCTTGATCTCCCGCAGAAGTAGAGAGAGTGAGCTGGTGTCTTCCGCCTCAGAAGAAACCAGCTCACACAGACTGCAGTATAAACCATCCAGAAAGACTGAAAGACATAAAAATAAAAAAAAATTCACCATTGAAATGTTCAACGAATCTAAAAGTATTTTTGAGATAACTCCTTGAAAATGTAACTCCTGTGTAATAAGGCTGATATTTTCTTTATATTTTCTTTATATTTTCTAACAGCACACCTTCACGAGAGAAGCAAGTTTCAAAGACAGCCTTTGGCAACAGCTGTCGCAGATCCAACATAGAAATGGCTCGGTCAATTTTCACCACTGGTGGCCTTAAATGGAAAAATAAGACAAAGTACAGAAAATAGGTTATAAAATCTAAATTATCAAAGACATTTAAGATGATTAAAAAATGTGTGTATTTTTTATGTGCACATTTTAGCTTACAGTTCTGCAGGGATCAAGGCCCCTGCTGTAGACCTCAGACCAACATCACAGAACTGGGTGCCTATTTGAAGCTGACCCCTCCACAGAAGGTAATGACCAGCTGGAGAGGGGGGAACCATCAAATAAAACAATTATTTAAAAAAATGAAAAAATGAACAACCAGTCCATTTTCATTATGGATATAGGTGTAATACTATTGTATTAGTATATTGCTATGTATTTGTTATGATGACATATTCTTAAAACTAGCAGTGATATTGTATTTCTTTTTGACAGCAATATGTATGGAGAAACACTACCAAGTTTGCTATTAATTACATGTTACTTACCGAGTTTTTTCTCCTCACTGAAAAAAAAAAATCAGGAAACAATTAATCAATATGACTTAACTATTCTCAGTTTGTATGAAATGGTATTTGTGTTGCGGTAGTGATACTGTACCTTTTCTCCTGTGGTGCCTCAAGTGTTGCTTTGGTATCCGTATATGAAAAGGATACAATGGCAAAAGGACAGGCAGCGCTGGGAGACTGAGTCGTCACATCGCTTCCATCATTTAGCAGCTCATACATGTAATACTGCAAGGACAAAACAAAACACACTTGAGCTTCCTGGGGTCTATACCCATGTTTCCTTCTCAACATGAACCCATACATTCAGGTACTCAATATTGTGCTCACAAAGATGCATCCACACCATAGACCGTATATAAAGATGGACGACATGACAGCTCCCCAAAGGTGAAGCCAAAACATCTTGATGCCCCCTGGTGGCTGGCTTCAGTATAGGTCATAAAGCCCACCTCCTCCATGTTAGTGGATAGGACATGGGCCAAACTAAAAAGTCAAAGTATCCGTGAAATATTTTTTTTAGATAGTTGTTATCATGCTGTTATTTGATGCTATAAAAAAGGGGTAAGATGTCATTATTGACAGCTGCTCTGAGTCAAGTAGTCACGGAGCCAGAGGCTCGGGAATTGTACGAGAGGAGATGTAACCTTAACTTTCCGTAACCGTCACGAGTCTGTGTAATAGAACATGGATCAATTTGATCATAAATGTATTTATAGAGACATTATGGTTAGATGGTGTGTCTTTCTAGCCAAACAGCTAACGTGGCGCTAACATAGCAGCTGGGTGGCACACGCTAGCAAGCTGCAGCCGTGCTCGGCTCATGCAGGTGTGTGGGCGGGACCTCGATACCGCGGCTCCAGCACCCCGATCACTACTGCGCAGATTCTGGCTCCAAATAACGTCAAAATCTCAAGATGGCAGCTCCCCTATCCGGGATATTTTGGCTTCACTATTGTACAGTGGGAGGAAGTGGAGACGCATCGCCATCTGTATATACAGTCTATGATCTCCACACAGACAGAAAAGGACGACACATAGCATCATCACTGTACGACGTTCATCATCAGTCACATTTTTCTCCTTACCTGGGTTCGCTCAAAGGCAAGGAAGGAGCTGGTTTTGGCAGATACTGAAGGCAACTGTTCAGACACATGACAGTCAAACCCCACAGTGGGTGCAGTGAAATTCTGGGTGTAGTTCTCCAAAACCTTTTTAACTCTACCCTGTTGGTAACAACAAGGGACAATGATGAAAAAACAAAGAACAAAAAACAATGCTTACATA
The DNA here is from genome assembly GCF_043250625.1 of Sebastes fasciatus. Lineage (NCBI taxonomy): Eukaryota > Metazoa > Chordata > Actinopteri > Perciformes > Sebastidae > Sebastes > Sebastes fasciatus. The sequence continues at coordinate 18,122,755 of NC_133798.1, read as the reverse complement.
CCTAAGGAAAATATATATATATTTTTTTTTCAATACCTTTGTCAGCCTGATGATGGCAATGTATCCAGATTTCCCATGATACCAGCGATTTAGATCCAAACAGTCAGAGTACATTGATATGTAAACACCTGAGGAACCACAGAATGTGTTCAATTACAAATAAATACAGGGATGGTCACTTATCAGGTTTTTTGAGGACATCATAAAAAAACTACAATAATTAACTCTTTAAAGTGCCCTTCAGAGGAGCTGACACTCCTCCAGCAGCAAGGCCACACCTTGAAATATGAATGTGTCACAGTTGTCAAGGACACACCACACAATTATTGACAACTATTTGAATTACCCACTGCAGCTGAACTCAAAACAATGTTATATAATGTTCTTTATACAGTTTTTAATAAGCCTTGAATACATACATTTCTTTACGTTTACCAGCAAGAGATTTTAAGATAAAAATGAAAGTCCAAAGGGGGTGAACACTATAGATACTTAAGGCATTTTTTTACTTTACAAGCTCCTAACCCATTTGTGCCCAAAGACTATATTTAGTATAAGGAAAAATGCCACAACATTTGTTCCGATTGATCAAAAGTCTTGAAATTTGGTATGGACTTACATCGGGCAAGTATCTTACAGTAAATCTGTGAAATGTTTAGATCACATGAAAAATCACACTTTTATTAATAGTCAAAGTCAGGATTTTGAAAAAGAAAAAATTGGAAAAACTCTAACATTGTGTTTGTTTTCCATATGAAATATTTTTTACACTGTATATGTGTTCATATCTTTGATATTCAACTTGTTATGAGTTGATAGATACCAAATACTCGACTGTTCTCCGTGAAGTTTCTGAGATACAGCCATATTCTTATCATACTATATATCTAGTATTTGGGCACATGGGACTATGTTTTTTTTACTAAAATATAATGGAGTCTATTGCAAAAACAGTAGTCCCATGTGCCCAAAGATATATAGTATGCTAAGAAAAATGTATTCACAAAACTTTTTCACATTTGTGCTTGGCCAAGCCCAGAAAACAAGTTAAAAAATACTTAAACAATTAAAGGCCTTGTAAAGCAATAATAAATATGCATTCTGGGTTTGTCACACCACAGAAAAATATGTTACTAACCACCCAGCCAAATTTGAATGATAAAAAAAATCGCCAAATATATATAATTAGCTTTTCAAAATCATGGAAATATAAGCAGTGTTCTCTGCTCTGACACTTTGTCATTTTCCTGGGCTTCTCTTTTGCCTTTCAGATGGCTCCACTGCGTCATCGAGCCAGGGTTTCAGCCCCGCCCAAAAAATCCTAAACACAAAACTGGCTTAAAACAGTTCAACGGTTTAACTTTACAATCCAGTACTACAATGTTCAGTCTTTTCACGTGTTTTCAGTAATTATTTTCCAACATTTGTAATGTGTTTAGAAATAAATCTCTCAATTTCCTTTACAAGGCCTTTAACAAATTAAAGATTTCTGTTGCGGGCACAAATTCTGTTAATTCTTATTTTCCATAAGGCAAATCAATAAACTTTATTGATTAGACAAGGCGAACATGTAGTCTCCCAGCAGCAGAAAGTAACTCTAATGGCCACTAGATGATAGGATAAATAGTTACTTTCACTACTTCTAATGTGTCTTGGTGAGGATTTTACTACAATACAGATTAGATAAGAAATGTAACAATGAGTGACATTCAGGAAAGTTCTCTCAGGTTGCAAATCTCAATGTAGGAGGCTAAACAAAGAGCCAATAACTGGTTTGGCAGGTTGGGTGTGTGTCTTTCACAGTCCCCTGACGGCAGCGTGCAAGCAGAAAATTACGACATAAAAGAAGTACAAACTGTCCTAACTTTACAAATGTCTCTTTGGGTCGTTAGGAAATGCAGTCATAATGTTAAGAATGAATGTGGCTTGTGAGAAGGTATTTGAGGAAGTCTGTTAAAGTAGCATTGCAATCTGCACAGGAACTGAAACAGATCCGAACAGGCATGGATGTGAAGTTAACCCATGCAACGCTGCTACATTCAATTACACGTGACACAGTGGAGCTCTTGTTCTCAAAACCACCATTTATGGAAAGACAAGGACTTTGACCATGTTTACTTGATAACTTCCACACTTATCAGCGTTTGTGGAGGGATAACAGACAGAATCTTTGAGGGGAAGCATTTCAAATGTGAAGTTATAAAGAAAAACATTGAGTTAAATGAGATCCATGTTACAGTGTACAGGGAAACACACAATAAATGCTGAATTCATTGTCTTTCTGCATTCAACACAATGCATATCCTGAACTGCTGTGCACTAACTTATAGTTTCTGTTTCACCAGAGATATTCTTCCACTTTCATTTTTATACCAGTGCTATCCTAAAGCTATTTAACTTGCTTTCACTTTCAAAGGCACCAGACACTCAACATGTGCCATAACTTAGTTTGATCTGCACAACAGAGAACTTTGGACAGGCTGCATGCATGGACAACATCCTGGATATGGCCATCAAGGTAATAACTTGGGATAAAATACTTACAATATATAAGAAAGGCTTCTTTATCAAGTAACTATTAAGTATATCTATGTTATATGTTACAACAGCTGTTGTGTACAAATTTTAACTTGGTGTTTTCTGCATAGTAATATGGATTGAACTGTCCACAATGAAATGTCATCGTGATCTCACTACTGGTTGACATAGTGACAGCATGAAAGGGGACAAAACATCATAATTTACCGTTCGAGGGATCTCCTAGCGTTGTACATGTGCTGTTTCCATTGAGCACACCGCTTTCTCCAAGTGCATTAGCCTTCAAACAAATACAAATATAGATGTCAGCAAGATTTGTTGGAGCATGTTGTTTCTCAGGTGTGCCAGCGTTTCAGTGTTTTTTACCTTGTTGACATCATCAAATAGCAAAAAACCATAAGACTCCTTCAGATCCTCTTCTGAATATCCTTCTTCTCTCCTCTTTGCTCGGAAAGCACAATACTGATGTAAAAGATGAAAGAAGAAATCAGTTTGAAATCTGTCAAATGTCATTTAGATTTCATGTTTTAGCTTCCTCTGATAGCATTAAAGGGCCGTTCCTATGTTCACGTAGCCTGTTCACTATCTTTGACCATTTTTCCTGACATGAAGGATAATACACAAATTAAAGCTGCAACAATTAATTGATTAGCTGTCAACTATCAAATTAATCGCCAGCTATTTTGAGAATCAATTTATCAGTTTGAGTAATTTTTTTAAGAAAGAAAAAGTCAAAAATCTCTCATTCCAGCTTCTTAAATGTGAATATTTTGGTATTTTTTACTCCTCTATGACAGTAAACTCTTTGAGTTGTGGACAAAACAAGACATTTAAGGAATTTGGGAAACACTGATGGACATTTTTCACCATTTTCTGACATTTTATAGACCAAACTAATCGATTAATCAAGAAAATAATCAACAGATTAATTGACAATGAAAATAATCGTTAGTTGTAGCCCTACTTCAGACCTACATTTTTAACAGTGATCAAGACAAAATCAGCCTGTTATCACACAAAACATATAGCATGATTAGTGAATTATTGTCTGAACAAGACTTAATTAAACTAATCCATGTTTTTACATCAACAGGCTTTTCTTAGGTTTTCCTGAGTTAGATCATTCACAACAGCGCTGCTCTCCATCACACCACTCTGTCAAATAATTGATATTAAAGCATCTGCTACTGTTTAGAGCTGCAATGATTAATTAGTTGTCAACTATTAAATTAATTGATTGACTACATTTGTAAAAGAATGTATATTTAAAATGTATTTGGTATATTGTGATTGTGATTATTTTTTTGTGAACACTTTAAAATTGTAAACACTGAGTCAGTGGTACCAGACCGTAGAAATTTGGAATATATCAGGTTACCTTAATCCATAACTATATTTAATTTAGGCTTTAGAATTGCTTTTTGAAAATAATATTTCTTAATATAAGGAAAACCTGTCTGCCATGTTGGAAGATGACCTGGATTTTTTAACTGCCACTGCCAACATTTACCCTGTATTTGGCAGGTGACAGGTGCTAATTTCATTCCCTGATGCTAATAAAGCTTATTTGAATTTGAATTGCCAACTATTTTGATAATCGATTAACCAATTTGAGTATTTTTTTAAAGAAAAAAAGGTAAAAATTCTCTGATTCCAGTTTCATAAATGTGAATATTTTCTGGTTTCTTTACTCCTTTATAGTCCAAAACAACTAATCGAGAAGATAATCAACGGATTAATCAACAATGAAAATAATAATTAGTTTCAAGTCTCCTTGTAGTTACTGCTACTGGTCAAAAGGAGTATTTAAACAAATATAAATAGCCAATTTATGACATCAAACCCTGTGAAAAGCTATTGATTAAATGTGAACACATTCAAGGTTAACCATTTACTTGTGGTTTAATATTTAATGACCTCTAAATGTTGAGATTTAACTGACCTTTTCTTCCTGAGCCTTGTTATTCACCAGGACTGCAGACTTGTATCTGAAGGACTGCTTTGACTCCTCATACAAGTACGCACTTTTAAGTGGAGCCAAGATATTGTTTTGAAAGACGTCAGAAGTTTCTGAGACAGGCACTAAAACACCTAGAAGTGGATTAAAAAAAACACCAAACATTAGCATAATAACACAGAAGCGAGATTGCGAAATTGCAGCTTTTTTTTTTTTTGTACAAGTTTCTCAAGAAGTCTGGGACTGTTTGTCCTGAGATATATGACACCTTATCTACGCGTCGTGGTTCCTCTAATGACACAGCAAACTGTAGGTCTGTTATCTCTAGTTTTAGTTAGAGGGAATTCACACCCGATCCACATTTACTTGATGATCCTAAAGTGAAACTTAAATATACACGAGGAGGGTTAAAAAGAGAAAGAAGCTCGTCACCTTTACTCGAGGCTCCACCATCCACACTTTCCATCGCTTATGAAATCTGTCTTTCTGCCTTCAGCCTTCGTTGAAAACACTCCTCTTTGGTTTTAAACATAACGGAGATATAAATACACCCTGTATCCAGTGAATCTCTCAAAGTAACTTGATCTTTCTCCGCAGTTTCAACAACAGACATATTATAAAATGCGACAAACCAGGAAGTTACAAAATAAAGCGACCAGTCCGCGAAACACGTAGAAAACAACGCCAATCCACTCCTTAAATCCACGTTTATCACGATGTAAATCCGTTTTAGTTATTAAAGGTTAACCAGTCTTCACTGCGGGGGTCTGATCAACGCGTGTAGAGATCCTCGTTTCGAAAAAGAAACAGAAACCTATCGAGGCGAAAGCATCCATCTTGAAAGTCTACACCAAACTGTGTGGAGCTGCAGAGAGGCAGAGCAGCTAGAGATAGAGAGAGCAGGTCTGACTGCTGCCTGACTGTGGTGAGCTGTGCTCACTGTGTGTGTGTGTGTGTGTGAGTCTTTTCCTCTTTCCAGTGAATAATTAATGATTGCTAACTGTAAACGAACACATTAAAAAACATGTTTTTCTACCCCTTAATGTGATGCTGATTGTTTAAGCTTATAATGTGGATTCTACACTACACACATTTACAGTATGTTTAGTGTAGTTTAGTAACTGTAGAGGGAAGTTGGGATCAGTGCTAACTGCTAGCACATTATACATTTTTACACTCACGTTGAGGCAATCTTTAGTTCAAAGTTATATTTCTGCTGGTATTATAATTTAAAGTGTAGTTTTTTGTGTAAATAAACCAGCAGCCTAATTCTGACAGAATTTTGGATTTGAAGACCGTTCTGCACTCTGTTAGTTATTAACAAGTGAGCACTAACATGGTATGAGGATATGGTTTGTATACTCTTACACTGGACAACTATGCTTGCTTTATGCAAAGTCAAAGCCGGTGAATGTAGATGATCGTCAAACGTGGAACTTTCATGACAGGATGAAGACCCTAAATATGTAATTTGTGTCTCCCGTTTTATGAGGAATTGACAGAAAAGCTCACTGTGGATCTATTTCTCTACTTTGTGCTTGAGGCTAATTTAAAAAAAAGTATTATTTCAACTGTATTTGAATGGTTGGAATGACAAAATAAATTTGATTTTGTTCATTTTAAATCAACACGCAGACACCTAGAAAATGTAAACACAATGAATAGAAAAGTAGGGCTGTCAATCGATTAAAGTATTTAATCACGATTAATCACGATTAATCACATGATTGTCCATAGTTAATTATGATTGAATCGCAAATCAATCGCACATTTTTTATCTGTTCAAAATGCACCTTAAAGGAAGATTTGTCAAGTATTTAATACTCTTATCAACATGGGAGTGGGCAAATATGCTTGCAGTCTTTTCCTCTTTCCAGTAAATAATTAATGATTGCTAACTGTAAACGAACTGACATAAAAAAAACACGTGTTTCTACCCCTTAATGTGATACTGATAGTTTAAGGTTATAATGTGGATTCTACACTACACATATATACAGTATGTACAGTGTAGTTTAGTTTAACTGTAGAGGATTGTGTGGGGGAAGTTGGGATCAGTGCTAACTGCTGGCACATTATACATTTTTACATTCATGTTGAGGCAAACTTTAGTTCAAAGTTATATTTCTGCTGGTATTATAATTAAAGGTGTAGTTTTTGTGTAAATAAACCAGCAGCCGATTGAAGACCGTTCTGCACCGTTAGTTATTAACAAGTGAGCACTAACATGGTAGGAGGATATGATTTGTCAAGTATTTGATACTCTTATCAACATGGGAGTGGACAAATAGGCTTGCTTTATGCAAAGTCAAAGCCAGTGAATGTAGATGATCATTAACATGTAACTTTTTATGACAGGGTGAAGACCTAAATAAACTGGGGGAAAAAAAGTTCAGAAACTTGTGTTTGGTGGATTATTTCTCTGTTGTTACAATGCTAATGGACATTGTATTTTACATGGTTGGAAAGCCTGTTTATTTACCTTCACAATGATGTCCAACTTGCAAGGATCATGCATTTGTGGGATGAGCAGCACAGCTGATTATGTGGGTAGCACCGAAGAAAAATTTGCCAAAATGCTCTGCCAATAGTAAACAGTGTATTCTCCTGTTGGAATTGACTCTTGTTTTGAGTTGTTTGGTGGATTGGATGATTGAACTCTATCAGTAACAAGGAACAAACAAGACATATTGGCAAATTTACACTTCATTCATTTAATACACCGTCAGGAGCCTCAGTAGCGGTGGAAGATCCATACGCAGCCACAACAGCCTGGTACCTCCTCCTCATGCTGGTCACCAACCTGGTCACATGTTGCTGTGGGATGGCGTTCCATTCCTCAACCAGGATTCGTTGCAGGTCAGCCAGCGTGGTTGTGTTGGTCACTCTAACACGTACAGCACGCCCAAGCTGATCCTACAAGTGTTGAATTGGGTTTAGGTCTGGACTCTTGGCAGGCCGTTCCATTCTCTCTACTCCCACATTGTGGAGGTAGTCTGTGATAACCCTGGCTCTGTGGGGGCGAGCGTTGTCATCTTGGAGCAGGAAGTTAGGTCCCAGATTGTGGAGATATGGGATCGCCACTGGCTGCAGAATCTCATCCCGATATCTCACTGCATTGAGATGGCCTTCAATGATGACAAGCCTTGTTTTACCAGTGAGGGAGATGCCGACCACCAAAAGCTGTTACTCGATCGGTGCAACAATCAGCATAGCGTTCTCCGCGTCGTCTCCATACTTTGACCCTGACATCCAACTTTGGCAGACAGAACCTGGACTCATCACTGAACATGACATTCCCCCACATGTTCAGGTTCCATTGTCTGTGTTGTCGACACCAGCGCAAACGGGCTTGACGGTGAAGGGTAGTCATTGCAGGCTTCCTGGTAGCCTTATGAGAATACACTGTTTACCGTTGGCAGAGCATTTTGGCAAACTTTTCTTGGGCGCTACCCACATAATCAGCTGTGCTGCTCATCCCACAAATGCATGATCCTTACAAGTTGGACATCATTGTGAAGGTAAATAAACAGGCTTTCCAACGATGTAAAATACAATGCCAATTAGCATTGTAACAACAGAGAAATAATCGACCAAACACAAGTTTCCGAACTTTTTTTTCCCAGTTGATGTCATTTTTGTCTCGTGTTTTATGAGGAATTGTAAGAACATCTCACTGTGGATCTATTTGTCTACTATGTGCTTGAGGCTAAATGAAAAAAAAAAAAGTAATATTCCAGCTGTATTTAAATGGCTAGAATAACAAAATAAACTTGAAGAAAGTTGTCAGTCAAGACGCAGACACCTAGAAAATGTAAACACAATGCATAGAAAGTAGGGCTGTCAGTCAGTTAAAATAGTTAATCATGATTAATCGCAAATTAATCAAATTTTTATCTTTTCAAAATATACTGTAAAGGAAGATTTGTCAAGTATTTAATAATCTTATCAACATAGGAGTGGGAAAATATGCTTGCTTCATGCAAATGTATGTATATATTTATTATTGGAAATCAATTAACAACACAAAACAGGTACTGCATTTAGCATAAAAAATATGCTCAAATCATAACATGGCAAACTGCAGCCCAACAGGCAACAACAGCTGTCAGTGCGTCAGTGTGCTGACTTGACTATGACTTGCCCAAAACTGCATATGATTATCATAAAGAGGGCATGTGTGTAAAGGGGAGACTCGTTGGTACCCATAGAACCCATTTTCATTCACATATCTTGAGGTCAGCGGTCAAGGGATCCTTTTTGACAATGGCCATGCCAGTTTTTCCTCGCCAAAATTTAGCAAGCTTGTTTGCGACAAGCTAGTATGACATGGTCAGGTCAATGGATTCGTTAGGTTTTTCTAGTTTCATATGATACCAGTATCTTCACTCTAGCTTTAAAACTGAGCCCACTACAACCTAAAAATCGCAAGTTGCGTTAAATAAATTAGTGGCATTAAAACAAATGTGTTAACGCATTATTATCGTGTTAACTTTGACAGCCCTAGCTTTAATGCATATTTGTATTCCATTTACTTACAATTTTAGGCAGTATATAATGTAGTAATATGTACGTAATTTCATAATGTAGCAGAATGAAGTGGGTGAACGGTGACACCCACTGTTGAACATGAACAGCAACTTTAAAAGACCTAAAACTCCAATAATTCAGTGACAGGAAAAATGTACATCTATCTATTTCTGCTATTTCATAATTAATACAGTATGATAGAGGCTCTCTTTCCCCAACAGATGGTACTTTCAAGCAGCATGCCAATCAAGTACTCTGATTGGTGAGAGGGGTTACTGCTCTTTCAATATATTCAGTTATGGCAAGTTAATGTACCACTTATGCAGCGTTACGGCTCTAAAATTTAGCTCATACACCTCAGAGTTGTCATACCACAAGACCGCATGTACCTGCCCAAATATTATTCGTTTTAACAGGGGGAACTCCAGGAGTTATACACACACAAACATATTTAGAAGTAGCTGGTTGGCCACACTAATGACATGGGGATTTTTGCGGTTTTTCTTTGCAACTCAATCTTGATGATTTTTAACTGTTGCTATACTGACATGAGAGGCAACATGTCTTTCCCAACAATATTGTAATAGTGCAATATTTAACTACATTATGTACCAATCAAAACTACAATAAGTGCCTAGTTGATCAAAAAAGTTCCAAAAAATGTTGCGATCTTCTGTGTTAGATATTTTTTCAATTTGTGATAACATTGGGAAACAGAAATTTTACCTCTCCATATGGGGGTAGAACCAGCTATAGAGCATCTTTGGCAGAACTAGCTAAAAGTCCAACAGGAAAACATTGGGCAATCCCACGCAAAAAGTGTGGCGTTCCCTCGCAATACTTTTGAATTACCTTGCAATAAGTTTTGCATTCCCGTACAATAACTTTTACGTTACCTCACATTAATGTTCCCTCGCAATCAAGTGCAAAGTTAGCCTGTAGGCCAACACTAGGATCAGCAGTGATTCATGGAGCGACCTTCGTCTGGTCAGCTAACATTACTGCCAAGCAGGTGAAATATAGAGTGATATTGTGGTTTTAGCTGACATGTGTCGCCTCACTGTTTTGAGCGGTGCTCGTTCATGTCTAGAGCAAGCAAGCGCGAGCCCGACGCTGACTTTCGTTGACTTAACGGCCACAGGTGTCGCTGTTAACAAGCATTTCTGAATCTTACAAACAGTCCCTTTAATGTCAACTTTCTCAGCTAAATATAATCGTGTTCGCCTAAAATTTTAAAATGACACTACCCCAACATAAAGTTAATGCATTTGCTGGTGTTGAAATGCAAATGGTAGAACCAGAACAAAACCAAAAGCCACACAACACATCATGGATTAGCAAGTGTAACTAGCTAGCTAGCTAAAGTTAACCATGTTAAACACAAAGTGTTCTTACCTTGGCATTTGGAAACATCTTTTTCTAAACCGTTTTGTATCATGTTAATGTAGTTAAAGCTTTATGTTATTGGTTAACTCGTTAGCTAAAGCAAAAAGCCACGTTTCTAATGATTGTTCATTATTTAACTTGAATGTAGGAAACCTCCACTGGTCTCCATCTCTTCCAGGTCAGTCGCCTACATATCCCAGAATGCAAAGCGCTTGTTTATTTGGACTGAACCACCGCGGCTCTCTCATTGACACCACCTCGGCTGTGATTTTACAATAATGATAGCCTTCTGCTTAAAAACGATGATCATGTTTGGCTGAATGTAATTAGTTAATATAAACGGTAACATGAAATGGAGATCACTCGGACCAGACCGTCCTTGTATGGAGAAATCGGTAAGTAGCTTACAGTTGACCAACAGTAACCCAGGACAACAGTTATAAACAGAGTCAAGCTAAGCGAACGACCGGGTGGAGTTTGTAGCTGCAGTAGCCTTCATTAGCTTTAACTTCATGGTGGCTGGCTATCAGTGTCTGTCAGACGGTATATAGCTATAGGTCAACGTTATCTAGCATGCCCTCTTATCTAAAGTACATGATAGCAAGCTGTAAGCTCGTTAGTGAGGCCAGCAGGCACTGAAGTACAGTTAGCTTTGCTCTGTAACAGCAAACGTGACATACTTAAAGATTTGTTTATCTTTATCTTTTTATCTTTTATTCGGATCTCCATTAGCTGTGGCTGAAGCCCAGCTATTCTTCCTGGAGTTCACTTAAAGGTCCCATATTATGCTCATTTTCAGGTTCATACTTGTATTTTGTGTTTCTACTACAACATGTTTACATGCTGTAATGTTAAAAAAACAACTTTATTTTCCTCATACTGTCAGCCTGAATACGCCTGTATTCACCCTCTGTCTGAAACGCTCCGTTTTAGTGCATTTTGATGGAATTGCAACAGAATTGCTTTGCTAGGCAACAGCTTGGGTCCATGTGTACTTCCTGTCAGCTGATGTCATTCACATACACTGCAACCAGGAATAAACTGGGACACAGTTAGAATGTTTACGTTTAAAATTGTGTCAAGAGTCTAAATATTGTATGTTTGTGACATCACAAATGGGCAGAAATCCTGACAGCTTGTTTCAAATGCAGAGTTTCTCAACACAGGCCGTGTGTATTTCCCTGTGGATTGAGTGTTTCGATACTTTCACTGTATTTATAAAGGACTTAAGCCTGCTTTATAATAAAAAAACATGAAAATCTCACTTTTTTATAATATGGGACCTTTAAATCACTTTGAACTGATAGGCTACATCTCAGTACACAATCACATTACAATCTTTACCAACAATGACCACAACATCAAAAGCAACAGCAACAAAACACAACAATATTCAAGACACAGCCCAACACACAACACAGGATCTATAGGTTCAAGTTAATACTATTCACAGAGTATAGAGGTAAATATGATTCATTAGAATAGATTTTTGCTATTTTCTTGAATGATATACCCAGGCAGAGTGTTCCATTTCACCATTGCTCTGTACACTACAGTTCTTACCAACATGTTAGTTTTCCCCTTCGGAAGTGTGAATCTTCATATAATCGACTGAATGAATGTGCAGGTCAATGGACCCAATAACACACACCGTACAATGTAATACAATACACAAGTGCTATAACTGTGTGCATGAGTGATTTTGTTCCTTTCTGTGCCAGTTAATGTAGGTGATCATTAACATTTAAAGCTTCCCAACTTGAAGGTGAATAACTTTTATGACAGAATGAAGACCCTAAATATGCCATTTTCTATCCAGAAAATGGATGGATGGATGGAAAACAAATTTGCGTTAACTTTGACAGATCTAATATAAAGGCTCAGTATTGTTTTGCTTCACATATTTGCAGCTCATGGTCTTGGGTTCTGGACGGACCGGTCAGCAGTGCATGAGGCAGCTGCACAGGGCAGGGCCCTCCAGCTGCAGAAGCTGATAGAGGGAGGTGCAGCAGTTAACATCGTGGCAGTCAACTCCATCACCCCCCTGCATGAGGCGTGTATAAAGGGACAGACCCAGTGCGTCAGACTGCTGCTGGTTGCTGGTGCACAGGTGAGATGGTGTCATTGATGTCGATGGCTTCCTTCGTCAGTGCATGATTGACTTTATTATGGCTGTGTCTTCCAGGTGGATGCTCGTAACATCGATGGAAGCACTCCGCTCTGTGATGCCTGTGCAGCTGGTAGCCTAGAATCTGTCAAGCTGCTGTTGGAGTACGGAGCAACAGTTAATCCTCAACTGTTTACCTTCTCACCGCTTCATGAGGCTTGCATGGGAGGTACGTCTTGTTACATACAACATCGCACAGGAATGTATGTATGTTGAGTCATGTATCTAACAAGATGTCTTTGTTTCATCAGTCTTGCATTGCCACCAGACCTGATTCCAAACAATGTTGGTACTGTGTCAAAGCTGGTGAAAAGTGGGAGAACTAGTTATCTTTCTGGAAAATGTGAATAAATTAAACATCAAGGCAGGCCATAACTTCATTAAAGGGGTAGTTTGGGTGTTTTGAAGTGGGGTTGTATGAGGTATTTATCCATAGTCAGTGTATTACCTACAGTAGATGACAGTCGGCACGCCCCCAGCTTGGAGAAACACAGGAGTACCGACACCGGAACAAAGCAATACAGTGCTGTGGACGGGGACAGCAGAAAAACATATTTTAACCACCTAAAAGAAAGGCTCACCTGAAAAAAATTAATGTCAGAACATTATCAGTTTGAGTGTACTATATATTTAGAAAATTTTCACCGCTTTATCTTGTCGTCAGACAGCCATTTCCTTATTTTTTCCGACGGAAATCTGAAGTGAAAATGGAACTTATCCATGCTCTCTCCAAAGCCAGCAGGCTCAGATGACAAACAGTATAGATACATTTCACTTTTTAGTTCAGTTCGCCATTGGAAAATATTGACTCTCCATTCGGATGATTGCAGTATTGACTTGAAAACTGAAGTGACGAGTAATGAGAAAACGAATGAATGAAACTCCAGCCAAAATCTATTTATGCTGAACAACCGATTCTTTACTACAAAATACATCCACCTTTAAAGCCATCAGGAAATGAGTGTTGGATAGTTAAAAGACAGAATTTTGGGTGGAGTACTGTATCTGTGTTAACTGCCACTTCCTGGGATTTGTTTCCCAGCTGTGCTTGGTAAAGTCACTCTGCTGCATACATTTAATTTTGTTCTAAACAGATATTTTTCCTGTCTCTCACCACAATAGGGAATCCAGATTGTGTTCAGCTCATGATTGATCAAGGAGCTTTCATGGAGGCCCACGACTGTCACTATGGGACACCACTTCATGTAGCCTGTGCAATGCAACATTACTACTGCGCCAAAGTTCTCCTCAATTCAGGTGAGATCACATTTGTCCTCTGCACGCCAGAGCTGGGTAAAATTAAGAGTCACAATATTTAACGGTCAAAAAACCTGGATATGGATAATTTGTCATTTTAATGTGATATTTTGGTTGTGACCATCTGTATATGCATATAGAAATTATTTCAAGGCTGCAAGGCTGTGGTCATTTGACTAGTACAAAAAAATGGCGATTGTTGTTAGTTATGGTGTAAATTGTTGTTGCAGCTGGCAGGGAAGAGAGCGGACGCAGCTCGTTCTCTTCATACATCCATGACGCAGCTCTGGAGATGGATGGCTGGCTAGTTAGCTGAGTAGCTCGTACTTCTCCGGAGCGGTGAGGAGTGAGGCGGCGGAACTGTTTGACCCAGTGCTGCCACTAGCCACCAGCCCGCTGTTCGGCACATTTTCTGTCTCATCTGGCAATAGTAATGTGCTTTCCTCCGCTGTGACAAGAGTGTGTGGATGAAGCATAATATTGTTAAATTGTACTCATTTACTCTGGCTCTCGGTGCAAAACCTCACCTCAGTGAGTCCGTGACTTGCCAGAAGTAGTTTTAGTTTATACAGAAGTTTTGGTGCATTAAAATGAAACTCGTGAGAACACCGCTGCTAGGCAACAGCATAATTAACGTTGGCATCTAGAAGCCACAATTTAGCAAGCTAGCCAGCGGGTAACATAATGCAATAAATGCAAAGGCATAATGACGGAGGAAAAGGATGAGGCTGTTCAATATCAACATTTTCCTCAGACATATTATAAAATTACGAAGAAAAACAATATACGACAAACTACAATATATTCACTTATGTACTGAAAAATTTACTTCCAAGGCCTCCGCCATTTCTGACAACGTCAACAAACACGTTACAACTCGTGAACTCTGAGCTTTCTGAAACTTTCCACTTATGAGGTTGTGAATACCACAAGAGGGGGGCGTTCATATGGACTCTTCTCGTGAACACGGTAAACACGACCCCATTTGAAGGCACCATCAGCCCACTACAATGGTGGCTATGGCAACGGTACACATAAAAATGGTCACCACTCTGACCATCCTACTATGTTGATTTGAATGGAAATGTCCATTCTACTCCTATTCTATTTCTGTGGTATAAACACAACAATGCTATCGTACAGTTTTGTCTTTCTTTCCCAAAGGGGCAAATGTGAATGCTGCCAAGCTACATGAGACGGCCCTCCATCATGCAGCCAAAACCAAGAGAGTTGACTTCATTGATCTACTTGTGGAGTTTGGGGGTAACGTGTACGCCAGAGATAACCTGAACAAAAAACCCATCAACTACACCAGTGTGGGATCTCCCTCTTATCTCTGCCTTGAGTTCTATGAGAGTAAGTTTGTTTATTTAAAGTGTCACTAACAGTGTATAGATCATCTACGAGCACAGAAAAATTTCATCTCTGATGTTTTCTCTTCCCTAGATACCCCTCTCAGTCTACAGCAGATCAGCAGAGTGGCTGTCAGAGGGGTTCTCGGCGTAAGAGCACGTGAAGTTGTTTCCAAGCTGGACTTGCCCGCTCGCATCATAAGTTTTCTTTCTTACATGCCACCTCCAGTTATTGAAATTGAATCACCTATGAGAGACTTAAGCTACAGCTCTGAGGGTTAAATCTAGACCAGTTATGTCTGCTGACTCTGTGGATCTCTCTCCCGAAGGTCATATGACAGAATGTTTTGGCAGAAGTGCAGCACAGATGAAATGTCTTAAAGGGGACGTATCATAAAAAGCTCACTTTTTCAGTGCTTGTGCTCATACATTTGGGTATCTGGAGTGCCTACTAACCCACAAACTGTGAAATAAGATAACCAAGTCAGTTTTTGTGGGCTGCCCTACATCAGAAAACATGTGGTTCAACCAGCCATTCAGATTTGGCTCCCCTTCCTATGTCACATGCAGGCTCATTATAATATATCACCCACAGCTTGAGAACTACCTTTGCAAAGGTGCACCATATTTTTCTCGCAAACCAATCAGAGCAGACTGGGCTTTTTCAGGAGGGGGTCTTTAAGAGACAGGCGCTAAAACAGAGCGTTTCTGACAGGGTGAATACAGATACATTCAGACAGATAGTATGAGAAAAATAATGTGTTCTTTGAACATTAAAGCATGTAATCATGTTCTAGTAGAAACCCAAAATACAAGTATGAACCTGGAAACGAGCATGATGTGTCCCCTTTAACACTGAAAAACAAGTAAGGTGCAGAGAGATTTCATAACTTAAAAAATCAGACTGTTTACCCAAACATATTAGACAGTGTTGATATATGTACGCTCAGCTTATCAGGATGTTCTGGCCATCAAACAACAGCAAACTACTGCCTGCTTATACATCCAGCAAACACAGAGCAACAGGAGCATCCCACTGGAGTCTTGTTAGAGGCCACCAAATTAATGTTAAAGGATAACTTCAATATTTTTCAACCTGAACCCTATTTTCCCATGTTTTTGTGTCTAATGCTAAAATCACACCTGGCAGCGGCGAAGTGCGGCATGCTGTAATAATAAAATGTTTCTGTGGCCGGGGGGCGTATTCATGTGTTCAGGTGGGAAGAAATTCTTTGTAACATAGGTCAACATGTCACAGGAGTCACAGGATCTCTTTACTGTTTGTCTGCGGGTACTCTCTGGCCGCACTTCACCGCTAAAAGTTAATCTTTTCCCAACTTTTCTACTTCGCCATAGAATCAAACGGCCACAGCTTGCTGAACTCGTGAGCGGCTGCCGCATTTTATTGAAGACATTGCATGGCAGCTCGCTGCAGGCTGCTGCTTTGGTGTGAATTCAGAGTAAGTGACTAATGGGAACAACACTTTTTGAAACTGGTCCAGTAATGAGGGAGAACGCTGCAGCTGCTAAACAGGCTGTTATGTAATCATTTGGGGAAACCTGGTGCCGTCAGTTTGTGTCTACTAAAAGTGCTTGTTGCACTCCTCTCTCCAACTCTCACTCACGTTTCCACCGTTGTCTTCCAGCAACAAGTGAAATAACACAATAACAACTGGAGAGCGAAAGGCAAGGAAAATGTTTAATTTCTCTGTAGGGTCCTTTTCCCTTAATGTTGTCAGACACTTATAAAAACAATCTGAGCCTGTCAGTGGCAAAAACAAGCACTTTTAGTGGGCGTAAACTGACAGTGCCAGGTTGCCCCAAATGATTACATTACAGCTTGTTTAGCGGCTGGCGGCTGCAGCGTTCTCCCTCACTACTGACCAGTTTCCCTATTAGCATTCAGACACAGAAACATGGGAAAATAGGGTCCAGGTTGAAAAATACTGAAGTTATCCTTCAAGTCCAGTATTTACTTTCATTTAAATAATTTGTTTGCAAGAAAAATGTCTGCTTCTGGTGGTTAAGAGAGATGAGACTCAACCATACAGTCTGGATGATGGCCAAACGACTATAACAACTAGTTATAAAACCACACAAGTGATAACTGTGTGAGCATGTACAGACTGTCCATCAAACACAGACTCTTTTGTCAGCCCTTTGCAACACATTACACCTTGTTATTTTCTTTATTACTCAATGGAATCTGATGTCCTCACATAACTTCCAGCATAGCTCAGCCCACGTTCACCCTGAGCAGACGCCAGATCAGCCACACCTGTGTGGGCGTAACAATACATTCCCAGAAACTTTGGCGTCACAACAATTTCACCTTACTTGGAGTAATTTGAATCTGTGTTAATATCAAAAGTATTGCTTAATGGAGCATGAAATATATAAACATGAACCAAGCATGTGTGACTTCATCATAAATCCTGTAATGCTGAATTGAACCCACAGGGGACATGAAGTAGTTTGATTACTAGGATTATATCACTGTAAATATTATGTAACTATTTATTTTTAATGTAAATTTGTAAATAATACAGATGGTTCTACCTCTATTAAATTTGTGTAAAAAATTAAATAAATAGACCACTACAGGACTATTGTAAAAATAATTATTCAGTGTTGTGTCTGTAACTGAACTACAAGTATCAAAATTGGTTGTTGTTGTTTTGTTTGTAATGTTTCTTTCAGGAAAATATTGCTTCAAAAGGGCTGCATTTGTCAAAACTACATTATTGTCATGAAGTAATTCAGTACAGACTTTTCAAACTAATATGCATATTATAAAAAAAATGCATTACTTATTGAAAATGCAAAACTTATTGCAGACTTTCACTGTGTCAAGCAAGTTTCAAGAGCTTGCTAAAGTTTTCATAATGCATGGAAATGCAAACTGCCCCAGAACATTAGGGGAATAATGCATCCAAATACTGTATTATACACATTTGAAATGATAAGAAAAAAATGTTAAAGGGACAGTGTGTAGGATTTGGTGGCATCTAGTAGTGTTGTTGCAGATTGCAACCAACTGAGTACCCCTCCGCTCACTCCTCCCTTTCTAAGACTGCGGTAACGTGAGACGCAGAGTGTAAAACTATGGCACTGCCAGCCGCCGTCTGACTTTTGTTGCTCCTAAAGTAGTGTTATTATGGTAAGGATGGCCTCTGAGCGAGGCGAACAGCGTAAGCACGGTTTTGCACTCAGCGGCTCACATTACCGCAGTCTTGGAGTGAATTGAGGAGTGAGCGGAGGGGTAGCCTACTCCTTTGGTTACAATCTTTCACAAGCGTGTCGGAGAACTACGGTGGCCTACAGGTAACGTAAAAACGCAAAGGGCTTTCTCTAGAGCGTAAAAACGCAAAAGGCTTTCTCTAGAGCCAGTGTTTAGTTTGTCCGTTTTGGGCTACTGTAGAAACATGGTGGACTCTGTGCCGCTCCCTATGTAGATCAAGACTTACTGAAGAGGCTGGGACACAGTCTTGAGCTATGTGGTATGACACATACATTGTGTAACTGGAGCTGTGGTGGTGCTTTGCTATTGGCTCAATTTCGGCGAGTGCAGATAAGAATTTATGTTCTTATCAAGGTCATCTCATGACTGACACGCTGTGCAGATATCAGGGTAGCGAGTTAGAGAGGGATCTACTGAAGATTAGATGCAATCCAATGAAAATGAGCTGCACCCAGGCACAGATAATAACTGCATTCATTCAGTCTGACTTTCATAAAAAACATGTCTGAACTTGTACTGCTGCTACAAAGCCTGACAGGTACCAGGTGTAAAATGTTTCATTACTTACTTAGTCCTTGTTATGCCTGGTGGCACATAGGGCAAAGACTAAAGATCTCCACTCATCTCTGTTGTTTGCTTTCTTCTCAATGTTGTTCCAGCTGGATCCTCTCGTCTTCATCTCTCCTTCCATGTTGTTTTGGGCCTCCCTCTTTTGCGTTTTCCCTCTGGTGTCCAACACAATGCCACTTTTGTCATGTCATCAGATGGTTTCCTTAATAAATGTCCTAGTCATCTCCATCTTCTCCTTATCAATATTGTTTCCATGTCCAAGCACCCTGTCGTTTTGTGTAGTTCATGGTTTGTAATCTTCCTAGGCCAGAATATCCTCATGATCTTTCTGAGGCGGGTATTGTGAAAGCTGGAAAGCTTCCCTATGTCTCTCTCAGTCATTCTCCAGCACTCATTACCATATAAAAGGACAGATAGTACACAGCTGTTGTATAACTTTATCTTGGTGTTTCTAGTTATGTGTGTCGACTTCCAGATGTTTCCAAGTCTTAGAAATGCTGTCCTTGCTTTTCCTAATCTGGCCATAATGTCTTGGTCAGCTCCACCATCTGATGTTACCCGGCTTCTGAAGTACTGTATGTGAAAGATGACGTCAGTTATTGTCCATTTAGCTCTATGACAGGTGGTTCTTCCATTTTGAGGGGCATGACTTATTTTTTCTTGATGTTAATCTTAAATCCCAGCATGCTTGCATTCTTCTGTAGTCTAGATGTTCTGTCTTGCATGTGACTTGGTAGATGTGATAGGAGAGCAAGGTCGTCAGCATAGTCTAAGTCCTCTAAATTGGAAAAGAGGGTCCATCTGATGCCAGTGTTTGAGTTGTTTAGGGTTGTTCAGTTAAAATGTTTCATATTGATGGTTAATTAAATGAACAGAAACAGCCATTTGAAAGATAACATCTGATCCAATATGTTAGTAAGCATGTTTTTTTATGTATGTGTATCAGTGGTGGCTGGTGACTCAAAAAATCGGGGAGGGCAGGAGGAAAACAAACCCATGGTGTCATGTCATTTTATTAAGTTATTTCTCGTATTTTGCACTTGCATCTCCATTCTATGTATGGGCTCAGTGCTGCTTGATATTTATTTATTTTCCTTTATTTAACCATGTTAGTCCCATTGAGATCACAGATCACTTTTACAAGGAAGACCTGGCCAAGATAGCAGCAAGACAGTTATAGTGAAAGTAACAGACCACACATAGATTAACAACATTATAAAACTCACTCATACAAAACACTTGCACACAGACAACCTGGACTGCAGTGATTTCACCAGAGCCTTAAACTCATTCAAGGTAACTAAATTGAAGATCAGATTGTACATTATTCCAAGCAGTAGGTGCCGAAAACCTAAAAGCTTTCTTTCCTAATTCAGTCCATTCTCATGTTCCTCATTTTATCATACGTGGGGTTTACATGGGATTTTGATTTTTTTCATTTTTATTCTGTAAATCTTTTTATCTGGAAAGAACTTTGTGCTTTAGTTTGACAAGTGTTATATAAATGATTATTACTACTACTAGTTGCCTAGGTTACTTATGTAACACTAAGCAGTAAAACATAGTTTATATGATTTCCCTGCAGCCTCAGGGTGTGTGTGATGTGTGACTGCAGTCCGTTGCCCAGCAACGTGATCTTCAGGGCTGCTAGGCGACAACAAGCTAACTGTTAGCTGCTAACACCAGTAGCTAGCTATAGCTCAATAAACAGGCCTAAATAAAAAAAAGGATTTGTTTTGTTATGTATTTAAAAAGTAGTTCACAATGTGTACGTTATAATTCATGTCCTAATAAGCTGCTGTCTGATACTTATTATGTTGAGCGTAAGCTACATCTAGCTAGCAGTGTAGCTCCTAGCTAGCCTGCTGCTAACAGGCTTAGCTTGGTGCTACTTCCTGTTTGACCGGACTAACTACAAAAACCTGTAACACTAGTTCCTACTAACACAATGACTTCAGGCTTTTAACTCTGAGGATGGATGAAGTCATATAACGGCATTGCTTTGTATTTATAGTGTTTAAATTATTAATTATAATTAATAAGGAATGATATTATATGATATTTCCAACAGCAACTATGGCAGGATTTGTGCAAACTAACTAAGTTAAGATGATCCAGATAGAAAGCCTAGAAACAGAGATGTTTATAGAGGAGTGTGGTAAAAAATGATGGAAAGAAGCCCCAAAAATTGTTAGCTAAATTGGGTCTGAGAGGTCAACTGTTAGGTTAAATTCGTAGCTGATAAAGATGGTTTAAATTTGAGGGGTAATTGGTGTAAAATGAAAGACAGACAATCTCTGAAGAAGTTGAAAATCCTAAAACCCTTTCACCTCCCTGAGCTTGTTTACTCATTTGATCCTACCTGAACCACAGCTGCCAGTTGTCTCCACTGATCACCTGCAGGAAAGCAGGTGTTGTGTTTGTAGGAGTAGGGCATCAGGGATAGCAGGATATATTTTCATTGGGCAACCACATTGAGCTACCAAAAGGAATAATCAGGGTTAATGGTGAATCAGGTGGTTTTACACGAACTGTTGCCTTTTAAAGGGGAACACCACCTAAATTAAGAATTCCAAAATGTTATTTCCATGGCCTCGGAAAGTTAAAGGGACTGTTTGTAAGAATCAGAAATGCTTGTTAACAGCGACACCTGTGGCCGTTAAGACAACGAAAGTCAGCGTCGGGCTCGCGCTTGCTCGCTCTAAATAGACATGAACGAGCAGACGATGAGGCGACACACGTCAGCTCAAACCACAATATCTCTCTATATATATTCTCAGAGCTACGAATTCTGCAGTGTGTAGTGTGCGCGCATGCACATGAGGTGGAGCGAGCTGAGTGAAGGCAGGCAGCGGAGCAGAGTACAGCAGAGACTCCGGTCCTGGAGACCAAAGCTACGGTCTCCCCCGCGTCCTCCGACCGCGGGCAACACTGTTTTGAAAGACGGGCTTCACTAAATATAACTTTGCGGTTTTGGTGCTTCCGTGTAGTTTGTGTTGGAGTCTTGTCTGAACAGCGCGCATATGCGCGCTCGCATGGGACACTGACCGGGTGATTTATACGTGTAAGAAGTTACAAACCGTCCCTTTAAATCTATATTTGTGAACATGAGCTACTCTCTCTCTCAAAGCCAGAAACCAGAGAAGTAGGTCTCAAACTTGTGATGTCATATGGTATAAAGTCTGGAGCTGCTCCATAGACAGTGAATGGGAGGCTGATGTTGTGGACCCACAGAATGTTATTATATATTTCCTTTTTTTTTTATACCCAAATGAGCTTTATTCTATTGTAGTGTTGTCAGTTGTGAAACAGAAATGTTACCCTATACTCAGAATGTTATCCTGGATGCTCTAGGTGTCATCTACAACATCTCTCCCTATTCATTGTCTGTGGAGCAGCTCCAGACTTTATACTGTATGACATCACAAATTTGAGTTTTAGCACTCTAGTTTTCGGATTTGGGAGAGAGTTGTTCAAGTTTACTAATATTTTTTTGGACTGTCTTAGACCATAGGAATAACATGTATGAATTTTGAAAGCGGGCGTAGTTCCCCTTTAAACTCTAAAAGAAAGACTGAATTGGCAGCAGTAAAACTGCACGGTGTCTTACTTCTGCAGAAAAATACATTTTGAGGAAGATGGTATCAGCACGCAAGCAAGTTAGTGTTCGTGGTCTTAGCATGAGCTATATACGGTATACTGCAGGTTCAGCAGCTGACACTGTGCCAGAGAGGCTACTACAGCCACATGGGTAAGGGATGTGGTGTACAGCTGTGGTTGTGGCAGGACCAGCAGGCATCTAGAAGAAAAAACTTTCACAACAAGGCACATGTTGCTGTGGAAATGTTGGTTTAAATTTATGACCCTGATCTTGTCCCAAACACCTGCACCCCAGTTGCACATTACTGGTGAACCAGATGAGTCAAACTATCCATTTGTTTTCCTCTAAGATTAATTAAGCCATGCACTGGAGAGTGCCCTGATCAAGCCCCTCTGAGGGGTTTTGCACCTCTCCATGGACATTTGTTGTTGTTAATGTAATATCAACTTGTACCTTTTATATGTGTAAACAAATAGAATCTAAATCTAAGAGCTGTTCACACAGAAGGAGGATTGAAGTCTGTCTCGTTCCAGGACAGAAATAATTCAAAAGTTAGTTCCTTTTTTGTGTTCTTTCAGTTTTGGTCCCTTAACTGTTTTTATTTCCTAATGAAACCGCAGTCATTTTGATATCTGCATACACACATCAATGCTGTTTTTTTTCTTCTGCATAAACAATTGTGATAAAGTACATCTCCTTTTCTTATCTGGAGTGCTAGCGTGTCACTTGACACACCAAACGTTGATAATCATCGACTTTACAGGAAATTATTCAGCAAATAGTCCCTTCTTCAGTATTCAAAGTCTTTGAGGCCAAAAACAAGCTGAGTATAGAGAGTATATCAACAAGTCTCACAAAGCAGTCATCAGCATTTGAGAATAAGAACTAAAGTGAGAAGGTAGAAAATGAGTCAAACATGTTTCTGAACTGAAAATAAGTAAACGTGATTTTCTTTCAATGAGTATTTAATGTTTCAAGACATTATATCAAATAGCCTGTACAACTGTATCATTCTGAAGTGAAAAATTAACTACAAAAAGGATATGCAGGATTTCACAACACTAAGTGGAAAGAAGCACACTTCAGAGTTTTCCTCAGCTTCTGTTTGCCTGACAAATGTTGCAACACACTGTTGAACAGCTCTGTCAACAGTAACAGGAAGTGACTGAGGGGTCAAAGTACTACCGAGAGGATGTTGGAACAATCAATCATACTTCGTCAATCATACTCAGGACTCTTTAAGTACAAACTAAATGTTTTATCTTTTTTCCATTTAACAAGTTTTCACTGAATACATCTAGATTCATTCACCTTTTTTTCTCCAATTTTTTTTTTAGCATATTCATGGTTATAGTGTTCTTACTCATGTTCTGCTCATTATCTCAAACATTTTTAGACTCTTCTTCCTGCACATACCACTGAGGCCATCACAGTTTCTCAGTTTCCTGATCCCTTATCTTGGCACAGATAACACTGCACACATGCTACTTATGATATACATGCATTTACATTTTGAGAAACAGAGGAAGTTTAAAAGTGTCGACACTAGAATGACACAAATTTTAAAAGGGCTACAAGTGGTATAAAGTTGTTTGTAGGTAAACACATAAAACCCTAATTCCACACACATTTAGCTGGTGTAAACATACATCTCAGTCACACTGACACATATAACTTTTTTTTGTAAACTAATTACACTTTTTAAAGACTAAAATGTGACAATACATTTGGACGGAAATGATAGGGAAGACCTTTTCAGTGCAGCTACAAGGACAAAGAAAAAGCATGAAAACAGCGGTTGTGTGAAAATTCACCGACAGACATGTGACGAAACATGTGTCTGTCCAAGAGGAACCCTTGTGCCGGGTTAAATGTCTACACTCCAGTCTCCTTCCTCTTTAGTGAGCCTTGTAACTTCCGGTCCAGTCTGGTTTTAGACAGCTTCTGAGGCCTGAGTTTAGGACCAGAGACAGGCGGACAGTTCTCGTCTGTCTCCTCATCAGAGACGGCGACTGAGATGGTGGAGGAGCGGCGCTTGGCTCTCACAGCTTCTCCCTGCTGAACTCTGGGTGGCGCCCCCTGTTGTTGGGTCATTGCAGTGCGTAGACAGTTGAGCCACTGCTGCTTGTGGTAGACGTCGTTGACATGCAGGGTGTGGGACTGGCCATGGGAAGGATCCAGAGAGCTCACACGAAATACGTTCTTTGCTAGAGGGACACAGGAAGAAAAGAAATACAGTCATCTTCTGGGATCTTCTAAGGGTGCTTTCACAAGCCAAAGTCTGTTTGGCCAGCCCGAATCAGAGTGAAAATTATACTTTTGGTTATTTTTCAATTTAGTCTGGTTCAGTTTCACTATGCACAAATTAAAGTGGACCAAATAAAAAAATAAAAAAAGTTGTTGCTGGACTTGTATGAAAGAGTGAATTTATGTTTTCTGTGTCAAGAGCAGCCAATTCTATGCAGGGAATCACAGACTTTGAAATATTGTAGTTGAATTTTGACCTGGCACTGATCTACTATGCGCACAAATCCCTTCTCCTCCAATTTATCTGGAATTATTTTTTAAACGTCACTATTTTTGTGGACTTTATTTATCATATTCTGTATGTTGTCTTCGGTCCAGATGTCAAGCAAACACCGAACTTCTGCAGAAGTCCAGGTCAGTCCTCTCCCACTCATGTTAACCTGTTGTTTACTTGTGTCCATCTCAACAAATGCCTGCACAGGCAGCCTGCGCTTTGGTTTGCTTGGAAGCAGTCCACACCAGAGTACGATTACTGAGTTAACAACGGACTAAATGTTGGCTTGTGAAAGCGCCCTAAGTATAGGTTACAAAAATCTAGTGTTATGTCACTTCCTTAAAAAAAATCCTTTCTTTCCTCATGCCATTAGGATGACAAACTGATCTTGCAGCTAGAGAACACTGGCACTACTCTAACTCCCCTCCTCCATCCAAAATACTGTACATATTCTTTCCATGTAGTAATTACTCTAACTTCTCCATCCCATTGTTAAAGACCACTTTACAGCACAGCAAATTAAAACGGCTTATCTTAAGTATGGATCAAATGACTATGTATAATGCGAAAGGGGTTTCTTGTAGTGATGAACCAATAGAGTTTTACCATCTCAGTCTGCAGTTGAAGCAGTGTTTTTTTCCAAACAAAAAAAGCTCTGATGAACCCACATCTACAGTAGCACCAAATGACAGACAAAGTTTACAACTAGCTGGAGAAATATAGTGGAACTTTTAGCTGCTAAAGAGCCATATATCCTTCATGAGTTGGTGTAGACCACAAAAGTGCCAAAAGAGAGTGAATGTGACTTACATTCACCAGGTGGCCAGGTACACATCTCTAAATGAATGACATTTTTAGGTGACCAAAAATTAACTTTCATGAACTGAAAACACACTGTGAAAGGGTTAAAATTGTAAGACAAAGACACGGACAACTCTCAGACCGGACAATGCCGTGGTAGCGACCTGTCAATCATAAGGTAGCTGCGCCCTAAAGCATACCCTGCTTTATGGTCTATTTGACTCTAAAGGGGACCTATAATTTACTAAATGAACATCATGCTGTATAAAACAAGACTTGAAACTTGTGATTGAGACCATAAACTCATGTTAACAATGTTTACTGAGGTAATAAATCAAGTGAGAAGTAGGATCATTTTCTCATAGACTTCTATACAATCAGACTTCTTTTTGCAACCAGAGGACTCGCCCCCTGCTGGCTATTAGAAAGAATGCAAGTTTAAGTCACTTCAGCATTGGCTTCACTTCTCAGACCCGGAGGTTGCACACTGAGCGCAGCCCATCTTCCTTGGCCTATTGTTTAAACCTTTTGTTTGCCTCTTCTTCTTCTTCTTCTTCTTTAATAATGAGAAAAAACAGCCCTTTGACATTGTACATTTGTGTACACTTGTGGTGCTTGTCACTTCGCATTTCAATGAAAGTCCTGGGATGTGCATGTGACTTTCACTTCTGTGAATTATTTGTCAATGCGTCATTTAGTTTCCAAAAGGTCAG
The DNA here is from genome assembly GCF_043250625.1 of Sebastes fasciatus. Taxonomy (NCBI): domain Eukaryota; kingdom Metazoa; phylum Chordata; class Actinopteri; order Perciformes; family Sebastidae; genus Sebastes; species Sebastes fasciatus. The sequence continues at coordinate 18,096,121 of NC_133798.1, read as the reverse complement.
ACCACAGAAAAATCCCCCAGGACCCAATGTGACGACCTCAAATTGCTTTGTCTGGCCAAGAGTCCAAAACCTCAAAAGATATCACATTTTCAAAGATATTAAAAGAGAGAAAATCTTCACATCTGAGAAGCTGAAAGAAGCATCTTTGCTCGATCAATTAAATAATCAAACACTTAGAAATTCCTGTCAATTAATGGGTGACACAACGTGCCTCAGCCGCACTCCGCCAGCAGGTGGAGCTCAACACAACTCAACCCACCTTTCTCTCCATTGGTGAAAGCCCCTCTGAAGGAGCCACCCATGCGGATCTCTCCATCCTGAAGGTCCTCCAGAGCCAAGTCCCGAACTGGGATGGGCTGTCGATACACCTGGAAGCAGCTCCGGTCGTTGCGGGTCACCGGTCGGGTCAGGACCAACAGCTCACAGAAGAGGAACACATGCAGCCTCTGCGAAGAAACACATTGACAGAGAATGAAACTCAATTTAATACAAGATAGACGACATGTATGTGGATAGTAATTATAAGGATCCTAATTCTCACCGAGCCACTCTTGTTCCGCAGCTCGCCGTGACAAAGTAGAGTCTTACAGTTATCTATGAGAGGGTCCCGCTGCTTATCATCCAGATACTCCAGTTTGTCTATATAATACTGACACTCAGACTCTCCTTTTCTCACGTTGATCTCAGACAGAATCTCCTGGATTATAGTGATCTGGTTGATTAAAGAAAGACCGATCTGTTGGTTATTTGGCAAAACACACAAGACTACATAATCAGGGAAATAATACCATAATATGTTATTTATCAACAGCTAAATATGAGGAACAACACTGTCTGTGACTGCAAAGGTATGTAATTTGGATAACATACAGCTCTCTCTAGACTGGCTACGTCTGAGTGATCAGGAGGAGTGTGTCTGAGGATCTCTCGCAGCAGCAGCGGGTATTTCACTAGGCGTGATCGTGGGATGTCCAGGAAGCTCCAGAGGTCCAGCTTCCTGCTGAAGGGCGACTCCAGGCAGCGCTGCAGGAAGTCCTGGACACGCTTGTCCTGCTTTTTCTGGTCAAGCAGGGCTTTAGCCGCGAGCTGGTTGCTGCAGTAGCCTTTGTAAGCGTTCAGACCAGGTAGCTGAGAAGATACAGTAACAGTTACGATCTTTTTGCATGATCAAATTGATCATATGTGTGTGAGGTAAACATCAACACATACCCAGTCTATAACGATCTGTCCAATCTGAGCTACTGTTCCATCGGGGCCAGTTCCCTCCGTCAGTTTCATCAATAAGTCTGCAGATAAAAAAAAAAAAGGCACACACATGGTCAAAAACACTGGCGCCATTGGGCCAAAATTCCATAATAACCTTTCACCATACTGTAATTCATATGGTACCTCAGGGTGGGCAGTTTTCTGTAGCGAGCTACAATATCAGCAAAGTGTTTCAGAGATGGAGAGAAAATGTTGCTAATACTTTAGCCTTCTTTTTTTAAAGCCTGAAAACAGAGCCATGAGGAGGTGCAGAGGTCTAGTTATCTCTCAGAACACTTGAATTACAATATGCTGAAAGGTTATTATGGCATTTTTGCCCAATGGCGTCAGAAACAAACAGCCTACCCCCACTTTAAAAGAGTTAAAGTCCAAGAATGGTTAGTGGTCATTTACCCTCATGTAAGGGGATGTATGCATCCAGGTCCCCAAATATGTGAGCTAGTTCCTCCTCTGTCATGATGAGGAGTTTTAGCATCGGATCATGGTATGCCTAAATGTGAGAAAAGCAGAGTGAGCATAAAAGAAAGTTTACAAAAAGGGAGCATAAATATTTTGATTTCTTTGTATAATTTTAAATAAATATTTTTTTAACCTTTCGTGCAAGTTGGAGATCTTCTATGAGATCATGCTCTCCCCTGTAAAGCTCATGGATTGCCTGAAGAAGAAACACAACAGAAGCAAGTTACTTTAATCTGCTCTCCGTACTTTTAAGATGACTGTGCTGTAGACTTTAAAAAGATTGAACTGCAGCACCTCTTGTCTCTTGATCTCTTTGGTGGAGAACGTGCTCTTCTGATGGACGTCCAGCGTCTCCGACCACAGCGTGCTGTTCCTGCGTTTAGTGGGAGTGGGACCTGCTGCCTTGCTGCCGGCTTTCAGGGACATCCCTGGTGACTTGCTGTCACCACGTAATGACATTGACTAGAGAAAAACATAGATTTTAAAGTCAAACACAAATTGGACTCATTTAAATTTCTACATAGTAAATTTGTAAAGTGAGTGTTAGGCTGGGTATCGGTACTCGATACCTTTAAGGTATCGACCGAAATAACCCAGTACCAAGTAGTATTGTAGTATATACTACACGCCTGTGGTGTCTGATAAAAAATACTTAATTCAATACCCATCATTCTCAAATGAAGTAGAAAAAAAAGTATCAAATGAAGCACTCTGTTGGTATCGGTATCACTTTAAAAAGGTACTGGTATCGTCATTTTTTTAAATGATACCCAGCTCTAGTGAGTGTCAGAAGAGTATGACATTTACCTGGATGGTCTGACCAAAGCGCCGCACGGCTCCATTCTTTGAAGGCGACATCAAGTTGACGAGGGATGAAACTTTGGCCAGAGGTCGGACACGCTTGATACTGGGTTCCTGGGAATCAAGGAAATAAACTGTCTTCAGTTTAACTTGATTGTACTGAGGTGTAGACTGTTGTGGTGTAACAATACCTTGAATAATACAATATTGTTTAATACAAGGCTCTCAATTACAAATTGTGAATAAAACGGTTACCAACTCATTTTGTGTAACACATGATAAAACATGCTGATGAAAAATTAGATATGTCCTATTTCTGTCAGATCTACTTTTTTCTCTTTATTACTTACTTACAATATAAGTAAAGGATAATATCCGACGAGGTGTCCATTATCAGGAATTAATGGACACCCTGCAGCCAATCAGAATCAAGTATTCACCAAGACCATGGTATAATAGTTGATATATTATAAAGCACTGCTTTTGCTTGGTGTCATTTATACTGCTGAGAAACCACTCTAAATGCGTCAGGAAAACTACATTGTTTTATTCCGCTTTCAAATAGTATAACTGACTTTTATTTAAGTTTAATATTATGGTATCAAAATGGAAATGTAAGTCGTTGATGTTGTATAGAAAGTGTATTAAACAATTTTCACAGAGCCATGTGATTGCGATCCTGCTGGAGGACAATGTGGCTCGGATTTTCTGTCCCCATTATCATTTCCTCAGACAGACACTTGTGCCAGTCTTAGTGGGTAGTGGGATTATCCTGAGCTCATAACACACAGGAGCACTCATGGCTGTGTGTGGCGGGAAACCTGAGTCATGGGATTAAAGTTTATTGTGGTGACACGTTCAAGGGTGCTACGCTGGACTGTCTTGCACCCAACGGACAGACAGGAAGCTGCCCTGACTCTCACCTTGAGGTCGAAGCTGGACAGACTGACTGTGTCGTCCTCCTTCTCTTTGCGCTTTCTCTTCTGTGGCGACATAAGAATACAAACTGGTTACTTTCACAACACATTTGCAGCAACATCTATAAGATACATGAAAGGATCACAGCCCAAAATACTACCACGTATTAGTGAGACATGTCCTTCGACAGATTATAGGTGCGTGGATGGGACCACTGCAATCTAATATGATGGTGTTATGTTTTTATCATTTACTCACTAGACTGAAGTCCCACGGAGTCCCAGGTGTGAGGAAGGTGAAGGAGCCGCCTCTCTGCAGTGGTGGTCTACAGGAAATGACACAAATAAGCAACTGTAAGCACAGTGACAGAGAGTTTATATATCTACTTCATTGCAGAGTGACCGCCTACTACTCTGCTGAGGAGGTTTTCTTGTCTTCTATTGATGAAGACGTACAGATTCTGATCATACATGCAGACATAGCAGCTGAAACACCCCGCAAACAGCAAGTCGAAGCAAACAAACACGACTGAAGAGAACTATTGTTTTCATAGGGAATGCATTGATGACGACTTAGGGATGTTAATATTTAAAATCAAACAAGGAGCCGGACTGCTCTCTGCTGCTGCAGAAAAAAAGTCAGTTAAGGTGACAAAACAATGCAGCTACAGTCTTTTTCTTAGTGCATGACACCCTGAGGGTGCTGTCAAGGCCAAGGTCAGCTGAACACGCTGCTACACAAACCTACTACTTATAATCATGCCTTCAAGCCACAATAAGTGGAGAGGGAAAGATCAAAGAAAATGATGAAAAATAATTGGTAAAGTTGCATTTATCTGCAAACCAAGTTCATTGAGATGTGATTTTGAAGGGGGCAAAAAGCAGGTCAGCATATACACAGAGTAATAATTACAAGCTAATAATCATATTAGTTAAAATATTCTTATATTACTTTTTGAACTTTGTAAGCATACGTTACTACACTCTGTGAATGCAGCGATATATTTGAAGCCAACACAAATATTGAGTATTTCCTCAACCCTATCTGCAGTCTGGAAGAACAAACAAAGGTGCAGTACAGGTTTAACTATGCAGACATGCTTTTCTAATGGAAATTGAGTGTGTCCACCATGACATACAATACAGGCAGAGAAACCATGACAATACCAACTCCACAGTATCCCAGTATCAGCAGTATAAACAATCCTGAACTGATAGGATGATATCTGCTCATTCTGCAGATTTTAAAAGTATGATGATGCAACTTATTATTTAACTTAGACTACCATTGATTCTAGTGCTTAACATATTGATCAACAGAAAAGTGACTGATATTCAAGTAATTTATCATGCAAGAATGCCACATTTGCTGGTTCCAGCTTTTAAATTGTGCCAGTTTTCTTTTTCAATTTCACACCACTGTAAAATTAATATCTTTGTTTTTTTTTACAAGCAATATGAAGACATCTTTTGGGGGCTTTCAGAAGTTGTGATAGGCAATTTTTTTTTACATTTTATAGACTAAACCATAACTCAAAATCTACTTTAAACTTCCATGCAACACACACACACACACACACACACACACACACACACACACACACACACACACACACGTCTTTTTGATATATTTACTGTATTGTTATTGTTGTTATAATATATATCTTGTCCTAATTGTTTTGTTATCACTATTATGTAGTCATATTATTTCTTTATATTAATCTTGTCTCTGGGTAGAGGCTTCAGATAAGCCCAGTGGGTTTGTTTGGCTCTTCCTGCACTGTATATTATTCATTTATTTTTGTTGTTATGTTGTAATGTTGTATAGTCTTAAATTGTGCAAAACAAATAAATAATAAACAATTTATCCATCGATTAATCAATAATGAAAAATAATAATAAGTTGCAGCTATAATTGATCATATTTTCATTCTTATTTTTTTACTTGTAGTTATCATCAGCTAAAAACGCAATCATTAATTATGGTAGATAGATATATAGATAGATAGATAGTAACTTTATTGATCCTGAGGGAAATTCAAGTTTCCAGCATCACAGTTCCATAGTGCAAAACATGTTAGTAAAAAGGTTAGTAGTGCAAAGTACAAAAAATATATACCAGATATAAAAATACAAGGATGTAGAAAACTGTTAAAACTGAATATAGTGCAGGGTAACATCTGTGATACAGGACTATTAAAAAAGTGAATATAGTGCAGAAGAGACTGTTCAAAATGAATATAGTGCATTATTATCTGTCCTGCAGACCGTCCTCCTTTGTCCCTCTCCCTGGTATATCTTATATTTAGTTTCTCTTGTACATTTATTAGTGACACCACACGCAGGTTAAAGCATGGCAAATCGTGGTGACAACATAAAGACAATAGTTTCCGAGGTGCACTTGAACGCATCCTTTGCCAGTTACAATAACAGACCTGCCCTTCACAGTCGGATAACCCGATAACGATAGCTCCAAATGTGCTAAACATTACAAAAAGAGCTTCCAGATAAATATGTAAACAAGTACATATAATGATATGGCATATATCTGACGTCTCCTACTCACTTCTTAGAGTTGTTTCTCCGCAGTGTGAGAGGAGACGGCTCCGCAGCGCTGATGGTGGAGGTGGTGGACGTCCTCGATGACATCCTGCGGAGTTTGGGCTTCTTCTTTACCACCGTCATTCCTCCAACTTCTTCATTCTCTTCCATATTTTCAGGAGGCTTAGTTTTGAGATCAGTTTTACCGAGACGTAGCGACAAAAAGACAGAGTCCAGACGTATAAAAACTGTCCCGATGTGTACAAAGAAAGAGAGCAGAAGATCGATGACAACAGAACACACCACACACCACGGCGGAAGTTTGAATATGGCGGATTCTTGGAAATGGACCAATCAGGAGAGGGCTCAGAGCTCCGCTGCTAGGATACCGTGAGGTGGGAGGGGCCAGCGAGACTAATGGAAGAGGACCTTGAATGTAGCATCATCATGTTTCTTACCAGCGAGGGATAATGGGAAACTAGGCAACTGTAAAATATGTTATAATAATAATAATAATAATAATAATAATAATAATAATAATAATAATAATAATAATGATAATAATAATAATAATAATAATAATAATAATAATAGTACTACTACTACTAATAATACCAATATTAATACCAATAATAATAATAAATAATAATAATATAATAATAATAATAATAATATATAATAATAATAATAATAGTGATAATAATAATAATAATAATAATAATAATAATACCAATAATAATAATAATAATAGTACTACTACTAATAATAATACCAATATTAATAACAATAATAATAATATAATAATAATAATGATAGTGATAATAATAATAATAACAATGTATAATAATAATAATTATAGTGATAATAATAATAATAATAAAAATAATAATAATAATAATAATACTGGGGAGAAACATATAAAGTTGTCCCACACTTATGGTTTTATATGATTTTTTTGCATGAGATTGATATAAATTTATTTGATCTTTAGTCATATTATCTTACCCCAAATATCATATATCTTATACTGTATATACTGTACATGTTCTTAATGTATATGTTCTTAATATGCCTGTATATGTTCTTAATATGCCTTGTCCAAAGTATTTCCTTTTATAATTGTAATATAACTTATTATTTTTAATGGAGCTTCCCAGCAAAAAGCATTTCACACGATTGTACTTGTATAACCGGTGTGACAATAAACATCAAATAACTTTGATAGTGATATTGACCATGCAACAGTAACATTTCTGGATTTCTAGCACAGTAACAACCAGACCATGACATTTTATAAACAAAAATGCAACAGTTTGACCTGTATATAGCTGCTTTGTTTTTATGTTATTTTCCTCATATTTTTGTTTATACTTGCCTGTACACAGAAGCTATATTTCTTTTACCATTGTTTAGCTTTGTTGTCTTTGTTTCACATCATGTTTGTTCTCTGCTTTGTGTATTTAGAGCTACTCATTCCTTGTATGTGTCAACACAATTAGCAAATAAATTAGATTCTGATTCTGATAATTCAGCTGCCATATTCTGTGTAGATGAGCTCCTAAAGGCGACAGGGAACAATTTTGCCCGTAGTGGGTTAATTAACATAAACTTGTATGAGATTATAGAGAAAAAAAACAAAAAACAATTTGTAAAATGTCTCATTTGAATATACAATATAGACCTGTTTGTGTTCAGAGCAAGGGATGTAAATATTATGGAAATGAATGATATCATATAAATATTATATCAGGATGCCTGCCTGTAACTTTTTCTCATGCGTAATTGCTTTTGATATACAACTCAGAAACTATTGTCATTTCAGTATAAAGGCAATGCATGTACAATTTCAAAAACTGGATGAAAACAAATATGATGTCATTGATTCCCTCCAAATATCTTGTCTTGCCATCAAAATAACAAAAGACTGGTGATGTGCAATAAACATTTTTGTTACCTCCATATACTGTATGATCAGAATTAGATCTTGTAGATACTCAGTGAGCTTGTTTGACCGTCCCCTCTATAGGACGACCTGACCATCAGTCAAACAGGACGCATGTGAGCTCCTCGGACCCTACAGCTCTGTCCTTCATGAGCACATCATCGCCTCAGTGTGGCCATCCATTCCCCTTTAATCAACATACCTGTCAGTCACATGAAATACGATGCCTGACATCACTGCTGTATAGCGTCTTCATGAAGTCAGGGCATTTTGAAAGGGCTGCTTTATGAACAAGATAAGACATGTAGCTACTGTACAGAAACCATGCAACATGTAATAGTATGCAGTTGAATGAGACAACAATCCCACAAACACACATTCACATTCAGTAGCTGTTCTGGAGTTTCAGTTGTTTATAATGAATAAACCAACATGGACTCAGATTGTGTGATCAAAAGCTCAAAAGCAGCTACTAAATGGACCTTCCAAGATCGAGACCATTAAAACCATTAAAGAGGTGATGGGGTTTTTACATTTTTTCCAACAACTGAGTCTGGCTAAGTGAGGCAGATGGATCAAATCCAGCCATTCAATTGGTCTCAGCTGAAGCCAGAAAACCTTGAGTGCTCACAAAGCAGTTATCTCCAGTTGACAGAGTACAGATGAGTTTAACCGGGGACATGTTGGTAGCTGCACTGAAAAGCTTTATTGTGAATGTTTTATCTATGACAGATGCTGTGAGATTTATCAAGGACACACAAACACCAACATGTAGCCTAATTTTACAATTTTATTACCACAAAATACAAGTTCATTTCAGTATTTTATAAATAAATGTACAGTAACATTTGATTGCCTCAAACTGTATAAAGTTAAAATCTAAATAGTACATTTCTGAATCAGTTGGAAAAAAAACAATACTATATAGAGAGAATTTAGTAATGGGATGAAAAGCATGCCAGTAGTTGGCACCAGACTTCAGTCAGAAAATAGGCCTTTTAAGTGAGACTATGTAGTTTTTGAAAGACCTCGTCCTTCGTCTTATAAATGAAAAGTTGAAGGTAATAACAATAATAACAACAAACAACACAGTGACTAATGTTAGCAAACTTTAGCTAGATATTGTTGTGTATTGTTGCTACTGTTACACAAAGTTTTTGCATTTACTATCATCTCTTAATTGGCAGTTATGGCCACTGTTACATACTGTAGTTTAGCTTAAATATCCAAAATGCATTAAAGGCACAATAAGTAGGATTCACTCTCGTTTTGGTACAAGCTTCATCGGCTTAGCTTTTCACCTCACTATATTTGCGTTTTTTTGGCACTGAGTCCACCATCATTCATAGCTTCCTCTTGTATGCATGCTTACAATCTGGCACCTGGTCGCTACTTTTTTATAAAGGAAATACAGGCAGAGGGCAGCGTCTCTGCAGATACACACACCGCCACACACTTCTACTGTACAATAAGAGGGATTATTTTTGTATACATAGTTTTTTAGGAAAATCCTGTTTATTATGCCTTTAAACAACAAAGCTAATGGGTTCAGAATTCATGAATGAAAGTGGATTCATGATAAAAGTATGCTTCAGAGGGAAGAAAAAGGTTTAACAAGAAGCAGGACAGCAGCTGTAACCAGTTAGTGAATGAACAGTAATTTATACAAATGTGACCTACTTTGTTTTTGGCTGGCATTATAAAAACATCTCATATTTCAGTGTATTCATGTACATGTCTGTACATGCTGATGGTCCACCTCCCAGAACACTGATTTCATATGGTGCTAGAGACTGGGTACAAACATCTACGTCACCAAATGAAATCAGTTTCTGAGTGCAGTCTTCCGATTTTATAGACGTGAGACAAGCAATGCAATACAAGACATGTTGGATTCAGAAACAGAGATCTTTGATATTGTGTAATACGGTCCGCTAAGCCTCGTGCTGCTGATTGGATGCAGATGTAGGTCAAAGTGGTGTTTTGAAGAGTCCTGTGTTTGCTCCTCTCGCTGCACGACGGCCCGTTCTACAAACGAACGGCAGAGGGTGTGGTTACATTGAAAGCCAGAGCCAAACCAGTGACCCAGTGGCGAGGGAAATTTTAAGGTGAACCTCATGAAGTTCAAAGGGGATATTTTTGTAGAGGAAACCCCCGCGTGTCTCCTGGTACTCCACCTAAACAGACCAAACTCAACACACACAAACATTATAGTAAAAACAATCATATAAAGTTACAGACTGACGTGGTGTTGTACATCAGGATACTTCTGGGGAAAAACATTTTTGATTGAGATGATATTTTACTATCGGTAAGGGTGTTTTTGAAGGAATAGTTTGACATTTTTGGGAAATATACTCATTGGACTCTAATGAAGCTACGGCCAGCAGGGGGAAACAGCTAGCCTTAACTTTGGATGAAAATAATGGATTAAAAGTAGGCCTATTTAAGATAAAAATGCTGTTGCAGTGTACTTATTATTTTGTTATTTTCATTCTTTAAAAGTCACCATAATGCAGGAAACAAAGTCTCTGAAACTCAAATTGATTTGATTTATTTGGTCATTTATTTGGTTTTGAAATCCTCCCTATTTTGAGGTCTCAAGTATGTGTATCCAGTCTTTATGCAAAGCTAAGCTAACCGTCTGTAGCTTCATGTTTAACAGACAGAAAATAGAGAGGGATCGATCCTACCCTCTCACTCTCGGAAAACAAACAAACAAGTGTGTTTCCCAAAATGTCAAGACATTCCTTTAAGAGAAGAAGTCGCTGGAGAAAAGGGAAAACTGAGTATGAGTTGATGCAGAAGCAGGGTGGACACCTCCATGCTGCCTTTATCATGTCAGGGCGGTGTATCAAGCATCATCTAACAAGGTCAAATCCTCCATTCAGGTTAGCCTATAAGGTCAAAAAAGGTGTTATGATGTTGGTGACGTATATAAATTACAGCCTTAATATGAAAAAATTTAAATGTGACAGAAAACAACAGGTATTGCAAAGAAACAGCAGCAGGAAGAGAAGCGAGAAGTGCATTCAAAACATGCATTATGGTTGAATAATCAGACTTGAGCTATAGAAATACTGTTGACATTAAATGTGCAACATAAAGGGATCGGGTCTAGCGGGTCTAATAATAATGCTGTGACTCATGTTTGCTCCCAGATGGCTTCATTTGAACAGGAGCTGAAGGAGGTGAAGGTTTATCATATGACACACTGTTCATCACACCTCCTCTTCCTCTTTCTTCCCACCATGCATGGGCCGAATCCCATCTGAATAAATATATATAAAAACTACATGCAGAGACAAGAAGATGGAGGATAAATCATGTTTCAATTCAAGGAGAAGGTTTGTCGCGGAGCAATCTTCGCTACACCATCCTGGATGAGTGAAAGGAAATTAAATTCTGCCCTCCTCTGGGTTTGATGGTAAATGCTCTGCGTCACCAAACTGGGACGATGACTGAGCCACAGCTAAATGAGAGAGGCCCTGGGAGGCATCCAAAGACACTGTATCATCCATTTATCTCTCATCACTCCCAATATTTTTGTCTGGAGTCATCGAGCGTGCAAGAATTCAGAGCAGGAGTGAGTCAGAAGAAGACAGTGGAGAGTCATGGAGGAGGAAGATGATGTTTGTGACGTATCGTTCCTCTGGGCTCTTCCTGAAGGTGGTGTGTATCTCGCTGCAGCTTCATGTTCCTATTGGACCGAATGCTCCTCAGCATGCTTAAGTGAGTTCATGCCTAGGGCAAGCAGAGCAATTATCCTTAATGGCGGAAGGTATAACCCCATGAATATGTGCAATCATGTGCTCGCGAGGCAGCGAGATGAGGACGGGGGAAGGAGTGAATCTAGAGGAAAGGTTTCCTATTCATCATGACATGAACAATAGGAAAGGTTTCCTATTCATCATGACATGAACACGGAGGCTTGTTGACCCAAGCAAAGCAGAACTGACATTTAGGTTCCTGAAGTATTGACTGATGAATTTGATCAATTCAGCAGGTGAGGGGAACACGAGTCACCTTTGGGTGACTTAAACCAATTATTTGAAGCATTTACCCTCCAGGGCAGCACTTTAACTTTTAGCTTAAAGCAGAACAAATACCGATGGATCGTTCTCATGATTTACTCCCAATGAAAAGTCTTTTTTTAGCTCATGTGACATGCAGACACATATTAGCATCATCAAAGAATTTCTGCTTCCTTCAGGCTAAAGGAGTAGTTCAACATTTTGGGAAATACACTTATTTGCTTTCTTACTGAGAGTTACATAAAAAGTTTGATACCGCTCTCATATCTGTCCGTTAAATATGAATTGTGACCGGAAGGTCACCGGTTGAATCCCTCAGATCGGCAGGATAAATCTGAGTGGGGAAAGTGAAAAAGCAGCGCTTGCCCCTCCCTAATTACCACCAATGATGTGCCCTTGAACAAGACCCTTAACCCCAACCGCTCCAGTGGAGCTGCTCAGTGGCCAGCAGATCAGACTGTGGTTGTACTGGGCAGCTTCCAGGAGTGAATGTGTAACTGTGTGAAAAAACCTACTTAGTTAAGTTTAGGAAAAGATTGAGATTTGGGTTACAATAACTCCGGAAGTGCCGTAACTTAAGTACCAAAGTTACGTGACAAATAAATCCACGTTAACTTCTGGTTTCACAAACTAGAGTCTCCTGGGCAAAAGTCTGGTGTTTTTTGACCCACCCATCCCAAACTCCTCCCTAATGCAGCATTTGATGCTCTTTATACTTCCTGGTTCACGATTGCTTGGATTACATACAAATTGACTCCGTGGTATATATATATAAATTTAAGTGCATTACTTTTTGTAGGTATAGCTACGAACGGTGTATAAGAACAGCCTGGCAAGTTAGCTTAGCTTAGCATAAAGACTGGAAACAGAGGGAAACAGCTAGCCTGACTCTGTTGACAATGATATCAATCTTCTCATCAATCTCTCGAGAAGAAAGTGAATCAGCATATTTCCTAAAATCTCCAACTATTGATTTAACAGAAGTGTGAATCTACAGGACGATGTTAGGATTAGAAACCCAGTAAGGCTTCTGGACATTTGGCCACATGGAGGAAACCCATCCCCAACTGCCTTTAACTGTAACTGATTAGTCAATCCACCTCCACTTACTGTTTATGATGTCAACTCTTAAGCTGAGATGTGCGTCATGTGCCAACACAACAACTTTACTTAAAGCACTCAACCTTGTGACAGATGAGTCATAGAAAATATTTCCTGGGCTTTTTCATCTTGAAGAGTCAGCGGTGGACAGTTCATGAAATCATACATCTGTCTCTCGGTGTGGTGATGGTTATGTATGAAGACAAGTATGTAAGAGAAGCAGAATTATTTTTTATCAAAATATGGAAATAAACGTCATCGTATTTGATGTTGGAGGATGAGCAACCAGTGGATTTTAGAGACCTGCCAGTCTGTCGGTAATTAGTCTGGACCTTCGTCGCCTTGCCTGAGATCAATGACGGTGCAGACAAAGAGAGACTTCATCACACGCAGGATTTAAATGACAGAATGAGGTTTGCAGTTAATATAGGCTATACTGTAGCTATATATACCTGCACCAATGTAGGACTCACACATGCAAGACTTAGATATGAGAGCAAGAGAGCAGAATAAAGACAGAAAGTGCTGTACAGACAAACAAGATAGGATAAAGGAAGGATGTTTAGCCTTGAAAATCAATCTCACAGACTCACCAAGTGGCATCACATCTTTCTGAGTGCAGACTGAGAGAAAGTGTTTCTCTGAGAAGAGACAGAAGGACATCTAATACTTTGTGTTAAATCATTTGAGATAGTAACTCAGAGAATAAACCTCCATGCTGGATCTCCTCCTGGAACTCTAGCTGATTAATTTCCTCCCACCATCAACACAATCTTCATCTTGTTCCTGGCAGAGTTGTAAGTGTATACTCAAGAAAAATGCCTTCACAGCCAAACAAGTTTTTCAAGACATGATAGCAATCAGTCCCTCCGCATGGCTACAAGTGACTGACTGTGGTTCAAAAATAGAAAGTGAAACTGCCACGTCACTTTCTGTTAACACCCCATAAAATTAAATCTAACACAAGTTGTGAAACAGAAGAAGCAGCATCTTTGTCTTCAGAATAACTCAAATAAATGAGCACATACATGAGCACACAGTGATAAACACAAACACTAACCTGTTGCAATTGATCCGTCACCTACCACACGATGCATTATTTCCTTCCTGGAGACATTTTTCACCCTCCGACTGTATTAACTGTGGATGTTGTAGTCCTCATGGTTGTCTTCAAGCTGTATGAATGTGTGTTTCTGTGTGTGTGTGTGAACACACTGAATGACAGAGGAGTTATGAGATGGAGATGCCAGAGAGAGCACAACCCCCTCTCCTCTCTCTCCTCTCTCTGCTCTTTACAGTCAGTGTGAGCTGTTCATCCAATGGCTCTGCCAGAGTCATTATTGTAACTGTGAGTCACACACACACGCACACACACACACGCACACACGCATGCACGCACGTACATATATAGACCGCCCTGTATTAATATCTATATTTACAGTAAGTTATGAGGATGTAAAACAGTGAAGATGTTAATGTTTTGTAAGCCTTAGAAACACTATAAGATAATTATTCATACAGGAAATAAAATCTCTCGCGTCACAAACAAACATTACACACCCAGCATGACAAAGCATCTTCTCTCTTGCCAACTCAAACAAGCCATTTACTCCATTTACACGCCATGATTTATTTCCTCCATGCTCTGAAATGATGTGAGATTAGTAGCATGTTTCCTAGTTTCCCCTCATTTATTACTGGATTAGACTCCTGACCTTTAAATTCGAACAATAAATTGTGTGCAGAGAAAACAGGAACACAGCCGCAACTTGTCTCCGATTATTGCCAGAACAACATGGCTTAAACAAACTCGGTAACTTCCTCCATGAGTACAAACTGGGGAATTCCCGGGCCGAAGGGGGAAAGGGAAGGGTGAAATAGTATCCGCATGGTGAAGGCAGGTGAGAGGGCACGACTCACAGAGCAGGAATCTCACCCTGCATTCCTCTGGTGTGACGGGAAATGGAATAATTGTGCCTCTGTCAAACACCAAAGGCACTCATACACATGCATGCATAAGCCCATCACCCATCACACACCACCCTACACGTGCTTCCTCTCCCAGTATCCGTTCCTATATGGTGAGTCAGCTGACCACACGATGAGTTGCTCCCTCTCCTCCTTTCATCTGTCCATCCTGAAGATGCCAAAGGAAGTGGCTCTGAGGGCTGAGTCACGTCAACTTCTCACCCCCGAAAAACCCCTCCTCATCATCACTACAACATCTACACTTTGATCCTGCTGCCAGCATCCTCCTCCAGCGCTGTGTGCACCTGCTACTACCGTCTCGTCCTCTGACCTCCCACCCTTCTCTTTCACTTTAATGCATCTGTCCAGCTGTGTGTGAATCCACAACCGCAGCATTGACAGGAATGTCTCTCTAAATGTCCCCAGCCGGCCTCCGCCCGCCACCCAACATCCTGACCATCCTTACCAGAAGACACTCTGCTATAAAGACTCAGAGAGACTGAAAATATCTCTCCTCTCTTCGCTGTGATGCACCTCCTTCTTCTTCTCTCTCTCTCTCTGTTTGTGTAACTCTGACAACCAGCGTACAGCTATATCGAGACTGCTGAACTGTCAAAAGCTCAGTTTAACTTCACAGTCTGCGCTGAACTGAAAGCTACATCAAGATTTCCTGACAGCCTTGGTGGGTGTTGACTTTTGTACTTGTTGGGGGAACATGAAGCAGAAGTTGAAGAGTGGAGTTAAAGGAATAGTTTGACATTTTGAGAAATGCGCTTATTCACATTCTGGCAGTGAGTTAGATAAGAAGATTGATACCACTCTAGTATCTGTCCGTTTAACCCAGTTTCATGAGAAGGCGTATAAATAGAGCAACATTACAAGGACATTCTGCGTGTTATGAGGACACATTTTAGGCTTTTTTCGTTTGTAATTTGTATAACGTCCGCAGTTAGGTTGAAGCAACAAAACCACTTAGTTAAGTTTAGGAAAAATGTCATGGTTGTAAGTATGTAAACTAAGTAAAATACGTACAGAAACAACGTAACAGAAGTATAGAAAACACACGTCACTAAAAAACATGTGACAAAAATCACTAACGTGACTTACAAAACAAAACACTGGTCTCCTGGTTAAAGGTCCAGTGGGTAGGATCTGGTGGTATCTAGCGGTGAGGTGAGGAGATTGCAACCAGCTGAAGCCTCTACCGTGTGCTAAGTGTGTTAGAGAGCTACGGTGGCCGATGCAAAAACGTGAACGTCCCTCTCTAGAGTCAGTTGTCATAAGAGTAGTGTAGGTCATTTGGAGCAGAGCCAGTGCGTAGAGAGTGTGTACATGGGAAGTGAGTGGTGAAGCAAGAGAGAGAGTGGCGGCGACAGCAGCGAATAATGTTAGCGACTCCAGCCCAAGCAGGAAAAGTTTGCAAAGTTCGTCCGTTCTGGGCTACTGTAGAAACATGGTGGTGCAACATGGTGGACTCCGTGGAAGAGGACCCGTTCCGGATGTAGATATAAACGGCTCATTCTAAGGTAAAGAAAACACAACGATTGTTACTATCAGGTAAATATACACTAAAGAAAACATACTTATTAATATTATAATCCATTTCTGCCAATAGATCCTCTGAAATGTTACACACTGGTCTTTTAAAAGTCGTGTGTTTGTTGGACTCATCCACCTCCCCTCCTGCCCACCAGGAGCGGCCTTTCTTGCGTTTTATTCTACATCACTATCTCCGAGTGTAGCATATTCAAGTGGATGCATTTACATTGCAGTCAATGCAGTGCACTACATGGCGCACAAATGACACGCCAAAAGCAAGAAAGGTGTTCTTATTGCACGCTAAAGGCCTTGCACATTATTGTGTCATTTATATGCCTTTTTGTGCAAACAGGCCACCGTTAAATATGCAGCTACAGCCAGCAGCCGGTTAGCTTAGCTTAGTACAAAGACTGGAAACAAAGGGAAACAGCTAGCCTGGCTCCGTCCAAAGGTGACAAAGTCCAGCACCTCTAAAGCTCACTGATTAACACGATGTGTCTTGTTTGTTTAAACCATAAAGTACACAGATAACAAGTTGTGGTTTGAGTCTTCCGTGTCTCACATCACAGTGAGGTTGCCAGGCGACCGGCAAGAGACTCCAGGAAGTAACTGCACCTAGTTAAGAAATAACCCTGTGGCACAACCCGCCTGGTAAAACAACCACTTGTTGTTTTTACATCCATTCCATTGCTGAGCAAAGATAAACTGGCTGCTTTTTGTAGCTTCATATTTAGCGTACAAACATGAGAGTGGTGTGAAAAGGACTGAGAGGTGTGGGTGAAGGGTGAAGGACGGTTGCCACTGGAGCAGACAAACTGCACAAAGACAGGACGAATGAACACAGGATGTTGGTACATTGTTAGAGAAGAAGGGTAAGGAGAGTTTTTAAGGGAAAAATAGATGTAATATCGGGAATAAACGCTGTAAATTTACCCTATAAACATTGCAGGTTGCAATAAAGATACTGGTGCGTGGTGCATTACAAGTGGATTTTGTTGCACCTACTGTGTGTATGACCTGTGCCCTGCGGGATTATTATGGTAATATCTCATCAGATGTCACACTCTCCCTCGGGTTCAGCAGGCTACAAGGTGACAAGAGAAATACACAGAAAAAAACAAGCAGCGTTATGTAACAACCCTACACAAGTAGTCTGCAAGGCTTCAGATGCGTCCTTGGTAACAATCACTATAGCACCACTGAAGAAAGGACAGGATTGCATAACGACAAACTCAATGCCTTTGAAAAGTAGCTTATGAAACTACATACGGTACATACAGTACAGTACAGGTGACACTGTGAAGAGGATCTTTATGTTTTAGTAGCCAAAGTTATGATTAACATGAGGAACATGCAGTCCTGCAGCTTCATAGTATTGTTTTATTGTTTCAGCAAAGCCATATGCACACCTCCCACACAAAGAGATGAGTAGTTTCCCTCAAAGGAGCAATGTGTCCTTCATTTTGTAACATGCAACTGATGATACATTGTGATGTGATGCCAGCCAGTATTCTTTATCTAAGTGTAATGTGAGTTATTTTGTGGTATTTTTCAAAACACTGAGTGGGTGATAAGGTTACAGTGACGGGCTTTTCTCTGTGGGATGCGTCTGGGCACCTACACGCCTCCTTTTCTTGTTGTTTTTATTTTATTTCGTCCTTCTAAATATATTTTTATCAACTTACATTCACTCTCCTTCCAATTCCAAAAGACCTACGTCCTTCAGAGACATCTAAATGCTACACTTTCTATCTTTTTACTTGCACAATGCGCTGAGAGATCTCACAAAGCGATGTGTATCAGAGAAAATCTCAAGGACATCTGCCCAAAACATGTG
The DNA here is from genome assembly GCF_043250625.1 of Sebastes fasciatus. Lineage (NCBI taxonomy): Eukaryota > Metazoa > Chordata > Actinopteri > Perciformes > Sebastidae > Sebastes > Sebastes fasciatus. The sequence continues at coordinate 18,077,716 of NC_133798.1, read as the reverse complement.
GTACATGTATCTGTTTCTGTAATCACTATCATTGAATGTGTTTTATCCAACACTGAGGCAGTTTCACAATTGTTCCCAGTAAAAACTTGCTGCACAGTGAGGGCTTATAGTTCCTTATTAATGCTACAACAACTATGAGAATTCACAATGTTAAGGTCCTATTGATTGAAAGCACTGTGCTCACTCAGATGCAAAAAAAAGGTGTCATTCAAATCTGACAGATTTTGCTTCTGAGGAATTTCTTACTGAAAGAGAAGAAAGCAGTCTTTTAAAGCTTGTTTACATGTCAGCAATCCACATGAATGAAACTGTCGGGTATATTATCCTCTGCACAGTCTGCACATTTTACATTTTACTCTTTGTGTGATGTTGCATCATAAAAATAACTTTAATATAAGACAAATTAACACTAGGAAAATGTATTTTCTTTGTTTTGGTAAACTCAAAGGTGGTTACCATGTATGGTCAAAGCGAAGGATCATCAAGATAGAAGTGTTAAACCTCAGGTCGTCTGCTCTGACTTGTGGCTAGTTTGACCAAATGTGGTGCAAGGAAAAGGTTAAAGGTGCGCCAATTCAGCTCAACTTCCCAACTGAACACGACCTCAGCACTAACAGCTAGTGCAGAGAGGAGGAGGAGGAGGAGGAGGAGGAGGCCTCAGCAGCCAGTTACTGTTGGTGACTTCAGTCCACCAGGAGCAGATTGACATACAGGTCCTGAATCCAGAATCCAGAATCCCTTCAACGACATGATGTTTGAGGAGAGGAAATTTGTGGGAGTCACCTCCTGTGTTCACTCACCTGATGGACGACATAGCCCGTGCAAATGGAGAGTTGACTGCAATCTGGAGGGTCAGATGATCCTGTCTGTGATCTGCCCCATGACCATGGACGTGACAATATTCAGCAATGAGGACAGACAGCAGGACGACCACATAAAGAAACAGAGTAGCCAGAACCTGAGAATATTAGTTATTATTAAACCTGCATTCAGTGATTGGTTTTGGCCACTTGGAGGCAGCGATAAACTGTAAGCACAACATTTAAATATACTCTAGGCTACACACAAGTAAATGGTGAACATGTTTGCAACCTGTCCCCTATTTACACATCCAGCACACACAGAGTAACATTAGCATTCATTTGGAGCAGACTGTGTATAAGAAGTGGACGTAGTCACCGTGACATCACCCATTGGTTTGTGGACTGCCGTTTTGAAGCCTCGAGTTCAGCAAGTTGGCCGTTGTCATCTTGTTTTTTTGCAACCAGAAGTGACACGAGAGGGTGGAGCTAAGCACAACCGAATGTTGCATAAGACATTTTTAGGCGACCAAAAAAGTTCTAATGAACCTTCATTAACTGAAAACACACTGTTAAGACAAGTGCGGACATAAAGCATACCCTGCTTTATGGTCTATTTGACTCTAAATGGGACCATAATTTACTAAATGAACATCATGCTGTATTGTACAAGACTTGAAACTAGCGATTGAGACCATAAACTCATGTTTACAATGTTTACTGAGGAACTAGAACAGTAAAGTTGAGCACGTAAAACCAAAACAATGACTTATTACTTCTTGTGGGAACCATGAATATCTGACACAAAGAAATATTGATATATAGTCCAACTTAGAATCAAATAATGAATTAATCAACCAACCAGTCAGTGATCAATCCATGAATCATGTGAAATGAGAAAATCCAGCTGCCCTTGCTATAACCCATCACCACCAACAAATACTGTGTCTCTCGAGTAGCTGGGAGAACAGAGCGCACAAAGGTCCACTTTTCCACTTTTGCATTTTATTGCAGTCGATGTTTGTACTTCATTTGATAGTAAAAATGGATCAAACACATACAAAAACACAGATACATTTAGAGTAGCGTTATTTTCAAAAGGCATGCGTGTACTCAAATGCAATTACATAATGTTTAACACACACCACTCTTGTGCATGAACACAAAAAGCCACAGATAAACACTGGTGAGTTTGGCCGCTGCTTCCTCCAATGAAAGAACATGACGCCAGGTCTGGTCTGCAGACCACAGCTTCACCTCTGTTTTACTTTACTGGCCATGTAAGCTGCTCGGGTAAAATAAACACTTTAACGTCTGCTCCCATCCATTACTATTTGTGGAAGTCCTTAGTGAAGGCATTGACATGAAACAAAGTTGTAACAATATCTAATTATATAAATTAGATTTGTAAATTTTAAGCTTTGACAAATTACTAAATTTGTGAGGTCAAAGCAACAGAGCGAGCCGACTGAATGCAGCAAGACCGGAATAAGAAGGTTAAAACTCACAGACACATGCAACTTTACCTCTAAAATGTAAACATTTAGGGAACTAACAGAACAGTCTCATTTTTAGCTTGACAACCATTCAATAGTCAATTTATTGAGGAAGTTTCCATTGCTGTAGAACTCTCTCAACCTACATAAAGAGCGATGTCATCCTTTGATTTCATTTCTTGCATGTAAATTGGAGTCTTAACCCAACATCTCTCTCTGGATGTCTGCACCCACGCACAGCCACACGTACATGCAAACACTCACTTCCTCTTCATATTGACCAGGACATGGTGCACCTAAAATTAGATGAGACAAACACTCACATGTTTACAGACACGCAAGTCCTCGATTTAGCTGCACTGTGGTTTTACTGAAATTAGGAGCACAAAGACACAAGATTGGGTAAGAAAACTCATGTTGAAATGTAACTTACCACAGTTTCACTTGTACTTTACTTGCAAGTATTTCCATTTTATGCCGTTTTATGCTTCTACTCATCTATATTTCAGAGGTAAATATTGTGACCTATGACACATGTGACCACTTTATGCAATAAGATATAGATTAAACTTTGTAAAAATATATAAAGCAGTTAAAATTAGACCTCAAACAAATACAACATTTAAGTATTGCTAACTTGTTATTATGCATTAATATGAATTATCCAATAATATAACACACAAGGGGTAATTCAGCATAATGAGTACTTTTGATACTATAAGTTGCTTAAAGGTGCAGTGTGTAGGATTTGGCAACATCTAGTGGTGTGGTTGCAAATTGCAAACAACTGAGTACCCCTCCGCTCTCTCCTCCCTTTCCAAGACTGTGGTAACATGAGCCGCTGAGTGCAAAACCGTGATAACGCTGTTCACCTCGCTCAGAGGCCATCCTCACCATAATAACACTACTTTAGGAGCAACGGAGGTCAGCTGGCGGTACCACGGTTTTGCACTCTGCGGCTCACGTTACCGCAGTTTCACAAGGTGTCAGAGAACTATGGTGGCCTTCAGGTAACGTAAAAACATGAAAGTCTCTCTCTAGAGCCAGTGTTTAGTTTGTCTGTTCCGGGCTACTGTAGAAACATGGAGGAGCAACATAGAGGACTCCGTTAAGAGGACCTGCTCCCTATGTAGATATGAAGGGCTCATTCTAAGCTAACCAAAACAATTTTTTTTATTCAACATAGTTATGAATATTATATTCCATTTCTGCTAATAGATCCCCCGAAATGTTACACACTGTTCCTTTAAGTTTATTTTGTTGCCAATACTTATCTAGTTTTGCTCGTTACATTTTGCCAGACTTGCCAGACGTACTTCTAATGGAATATTTTGTATAGTGTAGGATTGCTGTGTACACATGTGAATACTTCTAACATTTATTGAGACACAATCTTTTACTGCTGCTGCCAAGACTCTTATTTACAAGCAAATGGAAGTCACTGAACTTAACCAGTAGTAGTAGTAGTAGTAGTAGTAGTAGTTTCTACTTGGTATAATTGACTCTAACAACAGGGAATGCCTTCCTTCTTTGAGCCAATGACAGATGAGGAAGGAAAGGTTATGATCAGAAGCCTGTAGCTGCAGGTGGAGGGACCTCTACTGGTGACGTTGTTATCAGAGTGTCCTGTCTGATGTTGAGCTCCTGCAGAGTTTGAAAGTGAGGAATAAGACACATTTATACTCCTACTTAAAGCAAAGTGTAAGAGTGACATTTAAGAGCAACTCTCAAGTGATTAATCATACGTATGTTCAGAGCAGGAAGAGCCAGTTCCATACTACTAATTGTATACAATAGGGATGCAAAACCCAGCCGTAAAAAAAAAAAACGTTCAGTGACGCACAAACCAAGCTGTGGGCTTGTTGAACTGTTGCACCGCTATTAAATACAGGCCTGCTAAGACAGAGAAGAACAATTATCTGTACATAGGCCTACTTGACCATTGAGTACCCTGTCTTATTTCATGTATAAAATCTGTGTTTTGGCTTCATATAATATAAAAATAGCATTCATTACTATTAGTCAATATATTTATATATTTTAGAGTTCAAACACACTGGAAATGGTTCTGTTTTTCTTTTCCCTTATATGCCACACAAACTGAACCGTGGGCTTGTTGAACTTCTGCACCACTAGTATATAGTATATGATATTAATTGTCTTAGTATATTGATTTTACAGTCACAAAAAAAATCTACATATTTACCTGTTTTATACTAAAAGGAAATGATGTATTACATGCATCGATGCATGTCAATCACTCAAATAGACCATATTATTTCTCTAAGGATATAGCGGATTGTTATTTTGTTTTCTGAGGTGTTCCGGCTGCTGTTTTACCATCCATGATGTTTATTATATACAGTGTGTGTATATATATATATATATATATATATATATATATATATATATATATAGAGAGAGTTTTGTCTTCACATATACAGTACATCTCACATCTATGAAATCTGTTTTATGTTTTGGATATATTGTTTTATGACTGAATAAAATCAAATCAACAAGGGAATATTAAAAGGAGTACTACGGAGATTTCTAATAAACACAATTATTTTGAAATAAGCTCCACAACTTCTGTAAATGATGGAAAATAAAGTAAAGGTTCAGTGCTTCGTCTGAATTATGAAATGAGGAAGAATGCACACCATGTGTTAACTTTTAAAGAGAAGATAATTCACCTGTGTACTACATCACTTTTGTTTTACAAAGCAGAACAAATGTCTCAACAGAACAGAACGTTTTTATAATATCCCTCTAATATTCCAACAAGTGGAAGTTTTCAGTCATGCAACATTATTATTAATTAATTATTATTATTAATAATAAATTATTCCACTGAACTCTCACTACATGTACATTTTTTAATTCTTTAACAACAATGTTAACTCTATTTTTAACCATAGATTAATAACATATGGTTTAATTCCAGCCTAATGAACTGTTTTCTTTACTAAACTGTGCACTCTTTCATTTAATCTACATCCACCAGAGGGCAGCAACCACCTACCAATATTTTCTCAAACTGCACAATATAAAAGCCATTATGTGATTCCACAACAAACTTTATTGTGATGAATTAAATTGTCGGCTTGCACCAGAAATAACCCCCAAAATAATTTATATACAGTACAAACACGTACAGGTCTTTGTTGCTTCACACTCATTAAACAGCTCTTTCATGCATCTGCAATCTGATAATTAGCTTTCATAACTTCAAGGCACACATACATGATGATTTACCAGCATCTCATTTCGTATATATATATATATCTCATACCTCAACCTTACTTGAACTCACAAGTTAAACTTTTCTCATTATTTGTTGTGTTTTGCCTCTTTTACAAAGACAACCACTTAAACTGATTTGACCCATCCGTTATTGTTGTGGCACAATTGGTTTTAACGTGATCCCAATAACCAGATGAGGTTGAAAACATGGCATTACCAGTAAGAACAGACTACTGGGCTGGGTATGCGGCACTTCTTCCAGATGTATGCAAAGGCTTGAGATGATTCTCCTGTGACTCATCTGTTTGTTGACTCCTGTCCATCAACTTTTCTTTAAAGCTGTCAGACGTTGTCATCTTCATTAACCTCCAGTGCTCGATTTATTCTGTAGAAATGTCACCAACAATAAATCAACGTTAGCAACAAGTAGTGAAGAGTGAAAGCAGTAAATGTTTATACTGTATGTAGAGTCATACCTTCTTGGCGTTGTCCACACACTGCATGTAGGCCGAGGCGATACTGGAGCAGGACAGCGTCTTTCCTGTGTTCTCCTTGTAGCATTTTAATATCTGACTCTGCAAGTCACCGCACACCGGCTGGATATTAAAACGCCTGAGAGAGACATGCAAATACAGTTAGGAGCACCACAATATTTGTGAAACAATCAAACTAACCTATTATCTTATGTATAAACTTCTTTGTAATGAATGTCAAGTCCTTTTGTCCTTGTACCATGTGTCAGGGCAGCCTTACTAAGCCTTACTAAAAATGTTTGCATATTATTAAGACTAGGTTATTAATAAAGGCACATTAGCATATTATTTTTGCATTTATACAAGCACGGTGACTCCACACTTACGTGAAACGGTTATGAGTCTCTTCTTTGCCCTTCTGGAAGCTCTCAGCAGTCACTTTGTAAAACTCAGTACACTGTTAAAGAGGTAAAAACACCAAGTTACCATCAAGGTAAAATATATAAATACTACTCTGAAAACATCTGCCTGCTGCGGCTCATAACGACACTACAGTATGGCTGTGGTCGGAAAGTCCCAAAAATTCGCTCCAATGTCTTTTACGAACCACTTTACCTTGACATCGATTGAAAACAGGTCCTTCCTTCCTGCTGCTGTCACACTTTACCATTAACACTGCTCCAGTAGAACGCAGATACCAACACTGACAATTCATTTATGCAATATCAATTAAACTGTTAAATATCAATATTTCCTACGTGCAATAATGTGAATTCAACCGTTCACCCTGTCTACTTATTATATTTTGCTTTTTTTTTTTACTGTTTAATTATATATTACAGGCCTATCTTGCTTTTTAACTGATGCTTCTTGTTATTGTACTATCCCCCTCGCTGCTGTAACACTTATTCTAAATGTGGACAACTCGGTGAAAAATATTACTTCATTACCAAGGTTGGAATTGAAATAAAAAAAGAAATATAGGCTACCGAAAGGTGCATCGCTTTAAATGTTATGGCCGCAAGGAATTGTTGTTGAATTGAGATAAGAAAGGAAGCATCGACACACCTTTCCTAAGCATTTAGAGAATTCAACCAGCTCTTGTTATGGCTGCCACTTAGATACTTCCAGGTCATTTCACTCAGTTAGGAACCTCCCTAAGCAAACAAAAAGACTATACGACCGCAGCCTATGAGAGCAGTGAGAGTGAACCAAAACAGTAAAGTTGTAACTGGACCACTGAACAATGAGCTGAAACTCAATATGAAGCTCTGTAAAGTCGAGAGGAGCTGCAGATTCAAGTGTTAATGGTCCCGTCAAAAAAACTCGTGAGCTCGTGTTTACAACATGGGAAGTCGTGTACACAATATGCTTGACGTTCAAGTGGTTAAGTCGTGACAACACCGCTGCTAAGCAACAGCAATATTAACGTTGCTGTCGGCATCTAGAAGCCTGTGGGTAACATAATGCAGGAAATACAAAGGCATAATGACAGAGGAAAACGATGAAGCCGTTGGGAACATCAACGTTTTCCTCAGACATATTATAAAATTACCAAGAAAGACAATATAAGACTAAATATACAATATATTAACTTCCATGGCCTCCGCCATTTCTGACAACGTCAACAAACACGTCATAAGTCGTGAACTCTGAGCTTTCAGAAACTTTCCGCTTACGAGGTCGTGAATACGACAATAGGGCGGCGTTCATATGGACTCTTCTCGTGAACACGGTAAACACGACCCCGTTTGAAGGCACCATAATTCTCTGTAGATTCTCTTTCACATTGCTTTTTGAGTCATAAATATTTAATGTTATCAAGAAAAACCTGGGGTTTACTGAAGTTTTCAGGGGCTTTAGTGTAACTTAAACTTAAATGAGATGCAGGGATGAGGAATACTCAAAATGTTTCTCACCTTTGCTTCAAGTTTTGCGACATGTTCCCTGTAAAGAGCGTCTCGCTTCCTCAACTGTTTCTCCCTCTCCTCCAGCTGATGAGCCTGTGTGAGTTTAACATATTTATAATGACATCATCCCGCCTCTGAAACCATATTCATATTCATGCCAATACAACACTTTATTGTTTTATATTTTGTATATGCACAGAACTTCCACACGGTTCTAAATAATTTTTTTGTCTCATAAGACATAAAGAGCAACGAAACGGAGCGGCCATTTGAAGTGGGATTAGAGCAGAATGAAAGTGAAAAAGAAAGTGAGTCATGCTCGTATAAATTCTCTCCCGTCTTACCTTCAGCTCCATCCGCTGAAACAACACAAGAGGGCCAGAAAGAAAAAGAAGAAGCAAAGTAAGAGGAAAGATTTTCATATTTACAAGAGCGATCCTGACACATGTACAGATCGTGTTTTTGTCTTGCTTACGTAAAGCTGCACCATGAGCCTCTCGTCTTCAGTCTTCATTCGCTCCTTCATGATGGATTCCGTCAGGTTCTCCATGTACGCCGCCTTCTCCGTCTCCAGCGTCTTCCTCACCTGATGCTCCACCTGAGCCTGAGCGGCTGCCTGGGCCTCTGCTTGAGCCAGAGCCCTCATCTCCTCCAGCCTGCACACACATCACACTTTAGTACTTTACATACTTACAGTGATGCGTTCTTCGTACATTTCATTACAGTGAATGATTAGTCGATTAGTCGATAGACAGAAATTTCATCAACTGCCATTCTGATTTCCAAAAAATAGTTGGCTCCAGCTTCTCAAATGTGAAGATTTCCTGCTTTATATCACTATAAACTGAATAGATTTGGGTTATTTACTGACATTTCATTCACTAAACAGTCAATCAATCAATCGACTAAAGTATTTGGGCGGTTAACTGATACTGAAAACAATCGTTAATTGCAGCGTTACAGTTCATGTCGTTTTATAATTTTTCTTTTCCCACTCATACTTTATATTTCTGTTTATGATTTGTGACATAGATGCACCTTTCTGTGCCGATTATCAACTGCTTGTCATTTGAAATATAACATCCGATACACTTCATTCATGCGTTGCACCCACAATTGCATTTTGTACCTTTCGTAAATTATATTTTGTTCTACTTTATTCTTTTTAACTACGTTCATATTCATGTATTTTACAACATATTAGGGCTGCAACTAACGATCGTTGTTACTATCGTTATTCTGCTCATTATTTTCTCAAATAATCGATAATTATATCCAATGAAATATAAGAAAACGGTGGAAACGCAACTCATAGGGAAAAGCCTACGACTGTCATTAAAACACAGTTGTTCTTAAAGTAGCGGTATTAATAAAATGGGGTATTGTACTGTTTTTAACAGCAGGGTATTGTGATACCTTTCTAGAATCGGTATAACGTGCAACACTAGATTTGAAAAGTCAGAACAAGTGAATTTTCATTCTAAATTAAATGATTAATCAATCGACTATAGAATTCAATGACTAACTGTTTCAGCTTTACTATTTATATCGAGCATCTTACTTTACTTAAGGTAAAAAAAAAATCCTTACTGTCGCTGCAGCTCCTGCCTCCTCTGGTCGATCTCCTCCTCCAGACTTAGCTGCAGCTTCACTTTGATCTTCTGCCTCATCTCTTCCTCCACCACTTCCGGAGGAACGGGTGAAGCTGTAAGCAAACACATTAGAAAATAAAGCATCAGATGTTTAGTTGATTTATTTCAAACTGCTGCTACAATCATCATCATCAAGGTGGTGATCAGTTCACCTGCTGCAGGTGGTGGCGCTGTGGTGACAGCAGGTACTTCGTCCTCAATAACAGGGGGCAGAGACGGGGTCATGGTGGGCTCCTCAGCAGGCGGAGCCGGAGCAAGTGGAGGTGGCGTCAGAGGCTCCACAAGGGGTTCGCTTACAGGTGCATCAGTGGGTACGATGGCCAGCTCCACACAGCGAGAGGGCAGCAAGGGCTCTTCAAAAGTGAGCTCTGGAGGAGGAGGGGGTGCCGCCACCGGCTTTGGAGGAGGAGATGGTGCCGCCACCGGCTCTGGAGGAGGAGAGGGTGCCGCCACCGGCTCTGGAGGAGGTGAGGGTGCCGCCACCGGCTCTAGAGGAGGAGAGGGTGCCGCCACCGGCTCTGGAGGAGGAGACGCTGCCGCCACCGGCTCTGGAGGAGGAGACGCTGCCGCCACCGGCTCTGGAGGAGGAGACGCTGCCGCCACCGGCTCTGGAGGAGGAGACGCTGCCGCCACCGGCTCTGGAGGAGGAGAGGGTGCCGCCACCGGCTCTGGAGGAGGAGAGGGTGCCGCCACCGGCTCTGGAGGAGGAGAGGGTGCCGCAACCGGCTCTGGAGGAGGAGAGGGTGCCGCCACCGGCTCTGGAGGAGGAGAGGGTGCCGCAACCGGCTCTGGAGGAGGTGAGGGTGCCGCCACCAGCTCTAGAGGAGTTGAGGGTGCCGCCACCGGCTCTGGAGCAGGTGAGGGTGCCGCCACCGGCACTGGAGCAGGTGAGGGTGCTGCCACCGGCTCTGGAGCAGGTGAGGGTGCTGCCACCGGCTCTGGAGCAGGTGAGGGTGCCGCCACCGGCACTGGAGCAGGTGAGGGTGCCGCCACCGGCTCTGGAGGAGGTGAGGGTGCCGCCACCGGCTCTGGAGGAGGTGAGGGTGCCGCCACCGGCTCTGGAGGAGGTGAGGGTGCCGCCACCGACTCTGGCGCAGGTGATGGTGTTGCAACCGGCTCTGGAGGAGGTGAGGGTGCCGCCACCGGCTCTGGAGGAGGTGGAGGTGGAACCAGTTCGCATGGAGACGGTGGATCGACAGTTGAAACCCGGACTTGTGGCACTTCTTTTTCAACTGCAGCCGGTGGGACTACAGGCTCAACAAGAGTCGTCTCCACTTGCGGATGTGACACTACAGCTTCAACTGGAACTGAAGCAGCAGGACAAGGTGGTGTTATTGTTTCAACTGGTGTAGCTTCAACAGTGGGTGGAGGTTGAACCATTTCCACTGGTGGCGTAGACAGGACAACAGGTTCAATAATAGCTGGAGGTGTTTCAGAGGGCAGAGGTGAAGCTAAAGGTTGAGCTGATTCTACAGGTGGAGGCAGGACAACGTGTTCTGCTATCGGCGGAGTAGACAGGATTTCTGGCTCTACATGAGGTGGGATGAAAGATTCAACAGGAGGTAGGACTACTGGCTCCACTACAGCAGGAGGAGGAGGTGATGCAGGTGCTTCTACTTGTGGAGAAGGTGTAGATGGAGGTGGAGGAGTGGCTGGGACAACACGATCGGTTAGAGGTGGAGTTTTTGGCTCTAGAGGTGGAGTCGGGGATGCAGAGGTAGGAGGCAGGGAGTGAAACTTTACAGGAGGAGGAGGGACGAGTTTTACAGGTTCCACTGATGGAGGTGTGGATGGGGCTTCCTGAGGAGGAGGTGGAGATGGGATGAATGGAGGAGGAGGTGTCAGAAGAGGTATTAAGTGTTCGACAGATGGGGCGGGAACTGGAGTGGGTGGTTGTGTTTGAGGCGAGTAAGGACATCCATTCTGGGAGGGCGGAGGAACGACCTTTGAAGACTCTTTCATCCGGTGGATCACTTTATCTGACAGCTGAGGAGAAACAAGAGAAATGTTATCATTAATAATATGGACTTAATTAGCATCTCTTCGTATTCTAATGTGTTCTTCTTTCAAGTGCATCCAGCCTCTTTCTCTCCTTCTGACCTCAGCAGCCTGAGATGTGACCAGCCTATATGTTGATTTCAATGTAATGAGTCTGAAAATCCTGTTTTTGCAGCTTTGTTTCTGTCCAGTTTCTACTTTTGTATTTTTACTTTAGGAGGAGGAGGACCACACAGGTCTGACAGCACATTATATGGTTAGATTTAGGGCTGAAAGATTTTGAAAAAATATCTAATTGTGATTATTTTGAGTGATATTGCGATATGATAGGGAATGATACTTTTTTACATCTTTATTCTCATTTTCAATGAAAGACATATTAAAATGATTATGGTGTGATCTTTTTGGTGTGAGGGGATCTGTACCAAACAAAGATCTGTAGAATATGATGTGTAGGCCAGGACATCTCTGCAGAACGACAATATTTAATCAAAAATGGTATTTTGACACATACAGTATTTCAACTTTAACAAATATTGCGCCTCCTGCGATTTGAAAATTGCCGTAGGCCATATTGCGATTTCGATAACATTTCAATTAACTGTGCAGCCCTACTTAGTTTGGGTGTCTTCCTTTTCTTGTAGACATTTCTCACAATCACTTCAACCTCCTTGGCTCTAGCATTGATTGCAGCCTGATCAAATTAATGTTCTTTTGAGTTGATAACATTTTTTCACAATTACAAGAAAACATTTTAGATTGAAGGTTCATTCTTGACCCCTAGAAACCTAGAAAGAATAAACTTTCACTTTTTGAGCAAACCTGAATGAGAAGCCCTTAAAGTGCTCAGAAAAACAGATGGTGTATATGTGTTTTAGCCTAACCAGGAACAAAGACTGCAAATTAGCTACGCTAGAAGTCGAATATACATTGCAACGGGTTTAATTGAATCTAAATGTAACAATGCTTACAAGTATAGTCCCTGTCAAATAAACTAATACAATCAAATAAACCTGGACATCTACAACTCCATCTGCTGAAGAAAAGAAGAGTTTAACAGCCTGATATGATGAAATAAATACATTATTATCTATTTCAACATTAGGAAATCATGATAAACTTATCATAATCACAACTGTATTATTCTATGAACCACCTCAGATTATTGTTATTATTTATAGTGGTTGGTAAAAGGACATGTTTTGGCTACTCGGTCCTTAATGTTGGTGAGGTCACTGACAGAGGTCAAGGACTGATAATTGTCAAAAAATAACTCAAGGATTGTTAAAGAGTTCATTCACAGACTTTAAACTCCTTTAAATTATATTGTTTATGTTCTTTAAGGATTTAGAAAAACATAATAATTGCAGTTATATTCATGATATATTTGATAAATGCAGATGTCATAAGTATGTTTCTTTTAGTGTGGTCCACGTGACAACCGACTATGTTCTTTCTATATTTAACACCAACAGCAGTGAAGACAAACAGCTGACTTTGTGCAGAGTCACAACAAACATGAGGGCTGATCAATACTTATTGATCACATATCACAGAACTAGAGAATTAAACATCAGCCAGGATTGCAAAATGAAATATGAACAGTCATGCACTCTGCAGCCACAGTCTCTCCATTAAAAAAAAAAAAAAAGTCTGCACTAAAAACATTTTAGTTTGATTACTTCCCTCCATGCATTTCCCTCCCGGAGCTTTCACTCACCCGAATGCCCTTCACAAAGTGAACTCCTCCACCTTCTCCATCCTCCCCAGAGAGGTGACTCTGGCTGTTTCCTCCCATCCACACAGCTGCACACTCCTGCTATCAGCACTGTGTGTTTACCGACACAATATTTAATCCACAACGTGGAGTGAAATCAACTCTAACAGCTGCAACAACCTGCCCTTCCCACCAAGAGACGCAACAACAGCTGCTGCTATTGGTCGCAGCTGAACAACAACTCTCCTGATTGGTCGACTCATCCTGAAGCCAATGAAACGTGAAGGAACATTGTGTCCCAGCGTTTACATTTATAAAACTCATTAAGGTAATTTCATATCTCCATAACGATATATATATATCCAGCTATAGGTCAATTCATATCTCCATATCGATATATATCACGATATAGGTCATTTCATATCTCCATAACAATAAATATATCAGCTATAGGTAATTTCATATCTCCATATCGATATATATCACGATATAGGTCATTTCATATCTCCATAACTATAAATATATCAGATATAGGTCATTTCATATCTCTATATCGATATTTATCACGATATAGGTAATTTCATATCGGTATATATCCAGCTATAGGTCATTTCATATCTCCATATCGATATATATCACGATATAGGTCATTTCATATCTCCATAACTATAAATATATCAGATATAGGTCATTTCATATCGCCATAACAATAAATATATCAGATATAGGTCATTTCATATCTCCATATCGATATTTATCACGATATAGGTAATTTCATATCGATATATATCCAGATATAGGTCATTTCATATCTCCATATTGATATATATCACGATATAGGTCATTTCATATCTCCATATCGATATATATCACAATATAGGTCATTTCATATCTCCATAACAATAAATATATCAGATATAGGTCATTTCATATCTCCATAACTATAAATATATCAGATATAGATCATTTCATATCGCCATAACAATAAATATATCAGATATAGGTCATTTCATATCTCCATATCGATATTTATCACGATATAGGTAATTTCATATCGATATATATCCAGATATAGGTAATTTCATATCTCCATATTGATATATATCACGATATAGGTCATTTCATATCTCCATAACAATAAATATATCAGATATAGGTCATTTCATATCTCCATAACAATAAATATATCAGATATAGGTCATTTCATAGCTACATATCGATATTTATCACGATATAGGTAATTTCATATCGATATATTTCCAGATATAGGTCATTTCATATCTCCATATCGATATATATCACGATATGTCATTTCATATCTCCATAACTATAAATATATCAGATATAGGTCATTTCATATCTCCATAACAATAAATATATCAGATATAGGTCATTTCATATCTCCATAATGATATATATCCAGATATGTCACTTCATATCTCCATAATGATATATATCCAGATATAGGTAAATTCATATCTCCATAACGATTTATATCCAGATATAGGTAATTTCATATCTCCATATCGATATATATCCAGATGTCTGAAAATTGGACATAAAAGTGTTAAGTGAAATTATAGTGATTTTCTTTTTTAATATAGGCCTTGCCTATATCACGATAGAAACACTATAGAAAAATACATACAATTCATATTGTTTTGACGATATATATCGTCATATTGCCCAGTCCTAACTCAAATAAAAGTCACGTTTACTTAAGTAAAAGTACAAAAGCATTAGAATCCAGACTACTTAAAGTAGACTACATAAAGCAAAAGTAATCATTATGCAGAATTGCCCATTTCAAAATAATATATATCGTATCATAAATTTGTATGCATTTATGTGTGCATCTCTTTAATGTTGTAGCTGGTAAAGGTGGAGCTAATTTTAACTACTTTATATACTGCTGGGTTGCTTAACCTATAATAATACACCATAATCTGAATCTGCAAAGTAACTACAGGTCTGATAAATGTAGTGGAGTAAAAAATGCAATACTTCTGTCAGAAATGTAGTACAATAGAAGTAAATCCTGAAATCCATTAAAATTGTACTGTTATTTCCACTTGCCATATGTCTCGATTTACCTATTTAATCAATGTTTAGACTGATGGAATAAATGTTTTGGGACAATGTAGTAGTCTTTGGTTAGTCTGTGTTTTATAGGTTGTACATGTCACTGTATAATACATACACTTGTCAAATTTAGACAACGTGTTGGTATTTAAAATATGTTTACTATTAAGGAGCATAAACTAGAAATACTCAAGTAAAGTACAATTACCTCAAAATTGTACTCAAGTACACCGCATCTTTTCAAACATGCACTTCTCATGATAAATGATTTGACCTTGCAGCAACAGGGACTCTCTAATCTCTATTTTGTAGCCAGGTTGTCATTTTAATGTCAGTGTGCAGGGAGTGTAAAGATTTATTGTTTATTGAGAAGTTTCCTGTTGACAAATAGCGGACTAATACACCTGAGACAGTTTGACACATTACAGCACCTACACTTACCTCCTTAAACATGAATACTGTATATAAATGCTCACTGTAATCCTATTGATGAATGATATCAGTGCAAATATGGAGTAAATTACCTATCACCATTAGAAAATAAATATTAAAATCATATTATAGACAAAAAAAAAGAGTTTTTAAACAGATTTTGCAACTGTGAAAGCTAATGAGGTACGAACATTAAAGGATTGGGTTGGTGATACTCTATATTCTATTATAATTAAAAGACAAGCAGCCAAAGCCTGATATAACTTATTCATCTGTGCCATTAAAACACATTAATGAGCCACATGACATGTTCCCTCAATGAACGTGAGCATTGTAGCTACAGTAGCCAGTTTGGCACAGAGAAACTCGGATTACAACACACACAGAGGGAGAGTGACTTCATTCTCTGCTCAGGTAGACATTACTCCCCTATAGCTTTACATAGGAAATAGTTGTTTGCTGCTATATTAGTGCTCTGGATATCGAATTTAGTGCCTTTTAATCCAATATTCACCCTCTTTTAGCTCTGTTGTTGTCTCTACCAATTCCCGAGGTAAATGTCTATGAACTGTGTTCACTAGCTAGTCGCTAACTGTGTCTTTCTGCTGTTTTAGATACAGACTGAAATGAAAATGTAAAATATCACCAGCCTCATCCTGTACACTGTTGGGTGTCTGAGAAGGATTTACTACGGCCTAAACAAAATTACATAACGGTATAAAATCGCAGCAGGATAGTCGACCAAAAAGTCCAACACAGAGGCTGTTTTTTTATTCGACCACCAGTCCCTTCTTCTTCTTCTTCCTCTTCACTCTGCCTTCTTCTCCTCGACATCAGGTTCACGCAGTGCGGCCCGTACGCTGCTCCACACCTCCGTGTACAGCAGCGTGCCCAGGAAGACCACCGCCGTGCCCACCCAGTGCCACACAGTGAAGGGGTTTTGGAAGTACATGATGGAGATGATGAGGCTGAGGAACTTTCTCAGGGTCACCACCAGGGTGACGGTCAGCGAGGCGCACTCTGTGGTCAGAATGAACACACCGCGGATGCACACATATCTGAAAAAAATGGTTAAAGTCTGTAACAAGAGTGTGAGAAAAAAACAAAAAAAACTGCCATTTAAATTAAACTTTAATTCCTCGACCGCTAGTGATATCAGTAGTTTTGTCGGTTTGTCTGTTTGTTAGCAGCATATTTGCAGGAATGTTGATTTCTTCACATAAATCTAACTACAAAGCGAGGAATCTCTGTCTTTCTGTACGTCCTTCACATATCTCAAGAACCGTTCATCCGAACGACTTTACACTTTAATTTGTCTAACCTATCTATTTTTTTTTACATTTAACAAAATATGCATGCTTTATTCAGTGTATTAGTGTTTAATGTTGTGTTAACATATGCAGAACTACAAGAACTTTGATTTAAAATTAGCAAAGTATCCAATCAGATAATAGTAAATGGGATTGATGCAATGCTTCTGTGACGTCGACGATGTGTCTCGCACTTAAGAATCTGAATTCAACACCAACTTTTGATGCTCGGCCCTTCAGACAAAAAAAAACAACCATTTGGAGCAAAAAAAAGTGATGCTGTTTGATCACCAGCACTAATTTTTGACTCCTTACTGTAAATTGAAGCAGCGTGTCTACTTGCAACCTATCGTCACAGGTTGGATGTGTCTATTGTGCCAGTTGGGAGTAGATGTCCAAAGAAGCAGAACAATACTGTATTTCACAAAAAGAAAGCACTGATAAGAGGAAAAAATTACATTTGTGTGTTGTTTTTCTATCCTTTTGTAACCTCTTGTTGAGGTTGGGCACCAATATAAATAGCTATAGAAACCAGTGAGGTTAACTTGACAGGATACTGTGTGATGACGTTGATCAGCAGGTAGAGCCACATTATCGGCATAGTCAGTCCAACCACAGGAACAACTGTAGGAGCTGAGAGAGAGGAGAGATTTATTCACATCTGTGAGTAAAGATACAAAATGTAAACTTTCCTGAATGAATCCTGATGGCACTCACTGCTCTGACTGAAGTAGACACCGTGGTTGTAGATGTCTGTGGAGAGAAGCAGGAAGCCCGGCAGAGGCAGGCAGTGCTATAAAAGGGACAAAAAAACAATATTATTCCCAAGAGAGAATATTTCCCAACAGCTCAAATGAAGCTTGAATCTCCCCTGAAGCTGTTTGGATCTTTTGGGAGTGTCCTGCAAGTCGGAACAGAGAGAAAGCTCACATTGTAGAATAGGGCTTCCTTGGAGTGTTTTTTTCCGTACTGCTTGTACAACGTCTCCTGGAAGATGCCCATCCTCGCAGACATCAGCAGAGCAAACGTCAACATGGCGATACCTGAATGGACAGAAATCAACAACGCTTAGTGTTAAATCTATGTGAATATCTCTCTAGTTATCTATCTATCATAGAAAGAGGTGAAATATTCAGCTGTTTAATGAATTATCTAGTCATTTATTATGCAATAATGACAAAAATGATCTTTAGCTTAGCTGCTTTTCTCTCTTTCGTTTTGGAAAGAGTCATTTTGGACTGTTGGCTGAAAAACAAGCAATTTGAGGACGTCACTGTAGGAACGATTTATTTGTTGTTTTACTAATAATAAGTAGTATTGTTTGATTTATTATTATTATATTCGATTTTTGATAGTGTTTTCTTTTGCTAGTTATTTGTTTAGTTTGGTATATTTCGTTTTTTTCGTTTGGTACCCGAAACTCACCTATAAGCCAGTGCATGAATGCATGAAAGCCTTCCTCTTCTGATCCCTCATTGGCCACATTCTGCACAAACAAAATGACAAAAAGCATTACAAAAAATATTACAGGTCAAGACTGAGTATTCATAGAGAGAGTTAGTCTTGGATTAAAGAAATTACTGCATAGAAATACTAGAATAATGCAACATGTTCTGCCGAGGACTCACCACTTGTTTGGCAGACATGATGGTGCAGATGAAGATACCAGCTGAGATTAAAGCTATAGACAGATATTTACTAAATGAATACCTGCAGGGGGAGAAGAAGGTCAGACACCAATATCTACAACCAAACTGCATATTGAAGCTTTTAAACCTGCAGACATTTTTCATCTATACAAGTAGAGTTTTTCCGATACCAGTATCGGAAAAAGCGTCCGATACTGCCCAAAATTCGGTATCGGCGAGTACGCCAGTCTATGCACCAATCCGGTACCATAATTTATTAACCCAGAAAAAAATCAACTTGTTTATCAATTCTTCTACGCTGCTACAAAACAGCAGCCCTCACTGTATTGTCGCCCTGGATGTATCATGCCTGCCACTGGCAACTACTGTTTTAGAGCAGTGAAGAAGAACTGACTGCAGGTAGTTTGTCACGTGACGATAGCAAACAATAACCGTGCGGTGCTAGTGGAGAGTATAAAGGTAGTCAGAGCGAGGAAAATGCCAGCAATTTGGCAATATTTTACAGTGGAAAATCCAACAAGTAAAACTGTATGTATTTGTTCATGTTTTACAGGGTTTAACCTGAACCAGGCCATAAAACAAAGATAGTAATGACATCACATCCATACATGGTCAGAAGTAAACAGCTGTTTGCTACTACTATTACTACTACTAATGATAATAACAATATATATTATTAATATAATGTATATTTTTTAATCATGGTGCTATCGGATCAGTACTTGATATCGGCCATACCACAAGTTCAGGTATCAAAATCGGCATCGGAAAGGAAAAAATGATATCGTAACATCTCTACATTCAAGCTCTGAAGTATTATTGTTGGCAGAGGAAGTACCTTTTCTTCAGGATGATTATTCCCAGTATCATGTTTGCGATTAATGATCCCTGCAGAGAAACAAGACAGAGATCAGCCTGAGGTGGAGGTGACGGATGGAGGTGAGGGGATAAAAGGGAAAATTCAAAACTGAAGGTGAAAAGCAGACAAACAACAGGTCTTACCGATCTGAAGATCATGTGTAACGGCATGGCGATGTTGAAGTTGAGAGCGTAGTTGTTGATCACACTGACTGTGAAGAACATGGTCACCATGATCACATAGTTACTGGGAAAAAAAGGGAACATAACAGGTTTGTTTTAGCATCCGTTCTTTATCTTTACCTGCAGCGGGAAGTTCAAACCCCGTTGATGACTTTTTACCTTAGAGGGATCGCTGGCTTCTTCCTCCCAAAGTTTGTTTCAAAGATGAATCCTTCTAATGCGATGAAAACAAACTGAGCGAAGGTGACGATGTTTCCACATCCTGGAAACTGTCTGAAGGACAAAACAACAGAACATATACAGATTTAAAGATGTTTAGCTTTAAATGATGAAGTTGCAAAACACGGACCACCATAAAACCGGCCAAGACAAGATGTTTATATTTATATTACATGGGATCATTTGAACATTTATTGATATTGTTGATCGTGTTGTTATTGATTTGGTTGTTCATTTACTTCACAACAAGTAGTTGCCGGCACTTACCATTAATCTCAGCGTATTTTTACTGATGTGGCCCTGATCTTTATTTCATATATTTTCTTAGACCTCTTTGAGTTGAATGGAGACCAATGCACTCCTAATGAATAATCCATATTTTGTAATACATTCATCCACTTACTTGTATTTATATTTAACTGTGTTTAAGTAACTCCAGTGCAGACCTCCTTTGTGCCCTGCAGAAGCTAATGAGGATCCAGTAAATAAACAAATAATAAAATAACCAGTGCCCTCATTTGTACTTTGAAAAAACTACATGTACATTATTATGCTAGTTACATGAGTACCTCAATAGTTTCCACCTCTGGTAATGCATCACTCCACAGTAACTACACTTCATATGTGAAAAATCATTTGAGAAACTGTTTATTGGTTCAATAACCACACATTAAATACCTTATAGTTATTTTTACTGATGTGGTCCTGATCTTTATTTCATATATTTTCTTAGACCTCTTTGAGTTGAATGGAGACCAATGCACTCCTTATGAATAATCCCTATTTTTTAATACATTCATTCACTTACTTAAACACAGTTAAATATAAATAAAAGTAACTCCAGTGCAGACCTCCTGTTGTGCCCTGCAGAAGCTAATGTGGAACAAACTTCCAGATGAGATCAAAGATGCATCATAGACTCAAGACCAAACTGTTCTCAGACGCTTTTTATTAATTGATCAAATGCTGCACTTTACTGTCTTTTGATTGTTTTTATTATCCTTTTAATTTTTTTCTTTTAACTTATACTTTTATATTCTTTTATTTGTTTTTATCTTATGCACTTTGTGCTCTTTTATCTTGCTTTTATATATGTAAAGCACTTTGAATTGCCCTTGTGTATGAAATGTGCTATATAAATAAACGTGCCTTGCCTAATGAGGATGTATTAAAATAAACAAATACTCAAATAACCAGTGTCCTCATTTGTACTTTGATTGAACTACATGTACATTATAATGCATTACTATCACATGAGTACATCAATAGTCACTTTTCCACCTCTGGTAATGCATCACTCCACAGTAACTACATTTCATATGTGGATACATATGATAAGTTACAGCAGTGAAAACTTGAATGCAGTGAAGTCGACAGGAGTTCATTAACAACCTAAGTTAGTCACTGACCTTACAAGCAGCTCCAGAGACACCACATTGCTGCAGCATCCAACAAACACCAGAACCATAGCAGAACCAGGACCCATGGTGGTTTCACTGGTGGTGACAACAACTCTGTAGAAAATGTGTCACTTAATAACGCGTTGCTCTGATCGGTGCATATCTGCAAATAAGCAGGAGATCTTCTGCCTCAACACAAACTCAGCTGAACACGTCTGAATCTGAAATTGAGGGACACTTCCGTACCGCGGGGGCTCATGGGAGTTGCAGTTCCTCCCTGATATAACGGGTAAAAAGGTACGCAGTGTCGCTAATGTTCTCTGTAGTTATGGCAATATTACACATTAAATATATATGTTGTCTGGCGGCAATAGTAGGTGTAAATATGAGTGAAATATGCGAAAAACAACGTAAATTAATGAGTTAACGGCGCAATGACTGCGCAGTCGTGACGCAGGGGAACGTTCACGAACGCGCATGCGCAGATTAGTAGCGTGTTTAAACTATGTGAAGAGCTGTCACTCTGCTGGAATCTCTGGGTACCAGAAAAAACAAACAGACCACAAAATAGCTCTACACTGCTTTCTTTGGACCACACCTACACTAATATACTATGTCAAGATAAGATAAGAGATAAGATAAGATATTCTTTTATTAGTCCCACAGTGGGGAAATGTGCAGTGTACAGCAGCAAAGGGGATAGTGCAAAAAACAGGATGCATCAGCTAACACAGTAAAAAAAGAGCTTAACAAAGTGTAACAAAATATAAACCATTTAAATAGAAGGAAGTATACAAATAGGAGCAGAATATACAGTATTGACAATAAACAGACAAAATTGCACAAGTGTAAAATGATATTGCACAGTGAGAATGAAATGAAATTCCACCTGAAAATATTGCACAGTATGAATTACACCTGAGTAGTAATAATGATAATGATATTGCACAGTCATTATACAGTGAAGTGCAGTTATTGTCAGTTTTTGGTGTGTAAGTGTAAGTGATCTACTGGGAGCAGTGCTGGTTGTGGAGTCTGACAGCTGCAGGAAGGAAGGACCTGCGATAGCGCTCCTTCACACACATTTGTAAGTAAAAGTTGCAATACCGCAATATAAAAGTATAATAAAAGTAGAAGTCCTGCATTCAAAATTATTCTTATAATATAATATATATATATATATATATATATAATATTCTAAAAACTATTTACAACATATCTTTTTTTTTAATGAAAGTGCTGCAGTTTAGTGCAAAAGTTTACAGTATTATTAGATAGATAGATAGATAGTAACTTTATTGATCCCGAGGGAAATTCAGGTTTCCAGCATCACAGTTCCATAGTGCAAAACATGTTAGTAAAAAGGCAGTAAAAAAGTTAGTAGGGCAAAGTACCAAAGAATATACCAGATATAAAAATACAAGGAGATGAAGAAAACTGTTAAAACTGAATATAGTGCAGGGTAACAGCTGTGATACAGAACTATTAAAAGAGTGAATATAGTGCAGAAGAGACTGTTAAAAATTAGTATAATTTAAGTAAAAAGAATATGTTCAATTTACAAAATAGAAAAAAAGAAGAATAAAGAGTAGCCTACGAGTGTAAAGTTAAAAGTAGTACAAAATTAATTAAAATTGTACTGATAACAACATCCACAGATTGTGTGTGATATGTGAAGATTGCACCAACAACAACTGCAACATAGACGATCTTTGGTGGAATTACGTGGCGTGCGTGGCTCCGGACCACGTAACGTAACGTCAACGTCACCAACAACCCGCTAGCTCCGCTCTCATCTCTCTACTCTTCATGCTACTGTTGCATCGCTAACGGAAGAAAAGCAGCTGGTTTGAGTCGTTAACGAGCTTTATGTTGTCTGATAAATTATCCTGCTGCCGCCAAAATGATCTCACTCACGGATTCACAAAGTAAGGCGGGTTTTATGTCTCTCCGTGTCGTTGTTTGTGTGTATAAACCGTAAAAACCCGGTTAGTTATCTGAACATTATGAGGATAGCAGCTCTAACACCATTGGCTGAGAGCGTCCTGACGTCACGTAGCTGCACGTCACTATTAAGGGTTTTAAATTAAGAAATAACTAATTTGTTTTCTTCTCTTAATATGCATTTATGGTATCAACTACTTTGTTTTACTTGATTTATTAATAATTTATCTATTAACATATTAGTTACCGTCAATTACCTAAATCACCAGGTTTTAAACTTGGTCTGTGTAAAATATACCAAAGTATATTTATAGAAATATGGAAATGCAAATGTGTAATTATTTGTATTGTCATTAAATTACTATAATGATTATAGCTGTCAGACTCCACAACCAGCACTGCTCCCAGTAGACCACTTGCACACCAAAAAACTTCATTCATTCATTCATTCATTCATTCTCACTGTGCAATATCATTTTCCACTTGTGCAATTTTGTTAAAAGTCTGTTTATTATCAATACTGTATATACTGCTCCTATTTTTATACTTCCTTCTATTTAAATGGTTCATATTTTGTTACACTTTGTTTAGCTCTTTTTTCTGTGTTAGCTGATGCATCTTGATTTTTGCACTATCCCCTTTGCTGCTGTACACTGCACATTTCCACACTAATATCTTATCTTATTAATTGATTGTAATTGATTCAATTTCAGCACTAGTTTACACCGAATGTAGTTTTACATTGCCGTGATATATTGAATTTTCTGGAAAACATCATTTGAGAAACTGTTTATTGGTTCAATAACCACCCATTAAATACCTTACAGATCAAATTACTGTGTCTCATAGATGCAAAGATCATTTAAAAATCCAATATTATCATTAAGCAGTCCTACTTAGTGCAAAATAGCCCACAATAAGCGGATACAGCCAGTATGATACATACACAGAACACTTGAATTACAATATCCTGAAAGGATATTATGGAATTTTTGCCCAATGATTCCAAAACTATTCGGCCTACTGCCACTTTAAACCAGCCCTGCTGACAAGTCATGGTACCACATTGTTGTTATAATAACGGTTTTGTTTCTTACAGAAATCGGGATGGGGCTGACGGGGTTTGGTGTGTTTTTCCTCTTCTTTGGGATGGTGCTGTTTTTTGATAAAGCTCTCCTCGCCATTGGAAATGTGAGTTGGTCAATAACACTACTGCCACACTGCGTGACAGTCAAACATCTCCCTCACCTGTGTTGCTTGTTGTGCAGATCCTCTTCGTCTCAGGCCTGTCCTTCGTCATCGGCCTGGAGCGAACCTTCAGATTCTTCTTCCAGAAACACAAAGTAAAAGCCACCAGCTTCTTCCTGGGAGGAGTGTTGGTGGTTCTGATCGGCTGGCCGATCATCGGAGTCGTTCTTGAGATCTACGGTTTCTTCCTTTTATTCAGGTCAGCTCAAACAGAAAGAAATATCTTTATCATCAATGTCCTGAATCAATGTGGATTATTTTGGTCTCACCTCATTCTGTCTCTTTCTCTAACAGAGGGTTCTTCCCGGTGGCGGTGGGCTTCATCAGACGAGTACCTGTGCTCGGTTCTTTGCTCAGTTTACCAGGGATCAGTAAAGTAAGTATCATGACAATCAATGAATCACAAATTGAATGGCCAAAATCTTCTATCCCGATATCGGTCATTTCATATCTCAATAACAATATATATCACGATATAGCATGTTTTCCAGTAATTCAATAAATAAAGTCTATATGAAATAACCACATGGTAAAGCCTATTTTTGTATACTCTTGTGTGAATTAAATACTTGACAAATGAAAAGTATCTTCTCATTTTAAGAACTTGAGTGCAAAATGAACACAACAGTTTTAAGTGAAATTGTAGAGAAAAAAATAAATAGATAAATATAGACTATATCACGATAGAAATGATACAGAAAAATATATACGATAGACATTTTTATACCGTTTTGACGATGTATATCATCATATTGCCCAGCCCCAATAGTAATATCATATATGACAAAAAAAAAGCATAAAATCATCACATTTTAGAAGCTGGAACCAGAAACAATCGACTAATCCATTAATCAAGTAATCATTGCAGCTATATTTATGCCATTACAGAGATTTCCCTTAGCAGCCGACTCCAGTCTCAATCTCCTGAATTTCCCCAAATACTTAAACATACCAGCAGGGAAGACTGTCCATGTTTACGGCTGTATTACTATGCAAGATTCAAGCCTCTGCAAGTTAGATCTGCAAGACTAATAACTAAAACCAATATCTGACAGGAAAATAGGAAATCATTCTGAAAACGATCAATAAGTGTCTGAAAACGCTGAACAGTACTGCAAAGTAAACCTAGTTTTTAGCTGACCTGTATAAAAAGGCATGAAAGTTAAAGGTGTTATTGATAACATTGATATCTTTCATCCAATAAATATCACATTCTCCCTCCGCCGCTCCATTGCATTTACTTCACAACAAGTCGTTGCCGGCTCTTACCGTCAATCTCAGCCATTTATCTGTTTTTTTTCCACACTAACTGACGACCCAGAGATACCAACCTCGTTTTACTATCGGCTCACAAGCCTTGATAGAAGCGGGAACCAAACGTCAGATATCTCACACAGAGATAAACAAAACATACATTTTCAACCCGTCAAAAGTTTTTAAATGATTAATTCACAATCATAATGTTTTTCCAGGAAAAGCCATACTTTCATTCTGCACCTTTTGTAAAGGCTCTGTGGATGTATTATTATTTATTTTTTAATATTTGTCCACATGAAAATTGATTATTGTTCAGTCATTAAGACCTTTAATTATACCCCCGAGACAACGTAGTCGGGGTTATATAGCGCTCCGCGTGTCCTTCCGTCCGTACATCCTTCCGTCCGTTTCGTTTCTGGAGCAGAACTTGGAATCTATTTAACTTAGGAACTTCAAATTTGGTATGATGGTTGACAGTGTGGTGTAGTTGTGCGTTTTGGGGGTTAGAAGTCCCAAAATGTTTGAAATTTTGGCCAAAAAATGACTTTTTCGACTTCAAATAAGCTAGAAGTTGAGATCATTTAGTTAATCTGTGCTGTCTTTGTGAAACCTTTTTGAATTATTGGGTACAAAGGTTTATAGGAAGGCTTTCACTGAGTGTTGACAGTCTGAGAACAGAGTCTCTGTTGTACTGAACACTTAGAGTCTGTTGTCTGTGTGAGACCTTTGTAAGTTTATGAAGACTGTCGGCATCCAGGATCAGTTATAAAAACCTCATTGCGTCTTCAGGGAAAACTTTCAGTGGTTTCAAATGAACCGTCTCACAGATATCTTCCTCTTTCTCTTCCTCTTTTTCTCCCTCTTTTCTCCCTCCCTGAGCTCTAAACTTTGTTTGCATTTAATGTCTTTGTCTGATTCAGTATAAATTGTAAAAACAAATGCAGCTTATAAATAACTCTGTTGTCTTATTCTCTTTCAGCTGGTGGATAAAATTGGCGAGAGCAACACGATGGTATAACAGAGGACTGGTTTTGTATCGGAGGAGAGTTTCAGTATTTATCATAGTTTCTAATAGTGACTGTATATTTTGGTCGTTGCCACTCCAGAACTGTGAATCCAAACAACGTGTAATCTGTTGACGTTTGACTGATATCATGATGTTTTGTATCCGACTGCCAAGAGATTTTTTGATTATTTTAAAAGCTGGAAGCAGGTCTCCCATTTTGTATCATTCCTGTTTGATATTTATGGACTGATAACTGGGATCACTGGATTAACTCTCCTCCAGATTGTGTGCCTGAACAGTCACTGAGAGCTTTTTTATTATTGTAAAGTCGATGAAGTGTTACTGGAATTTTGTACATTCAAAATAAATAATGTTGAGCTAAATGTGTTTTGGGCAAAGAAACCTGAACTGTTGTGGAAAAGGTTTAAGAAGCTTACTGTAACTGTTTTACTGTAACTTTTGTAAGTGCATACTTGGAATAAAGTGTGTCTTTTATAAAATTGTGTTTCATTCTTTTGCTGCAGAGATCCCTGGATTCAAATACGTCATGCATTAACTCCCAGTACTTCAGGGTAACGGTGTCCTTCTCAACAAAGAGCCTTTGATTGGATCACATACACAACATTTCATCTCCTGTCTGAGAAGTCAGAGATGACTAAAAGTTTCAGTTCACGTTACATTTGAATTAAATCATGTCTTTGATAATTAAAATGTAGGTTTATCCCTCCTCTTATTTTCTTATTTGCTGTAATAATATAGTCATTATAGAGTAACACTTAGTACATTTACTCAAGTACTGTACTTAAGTACAATTTTGAGGTACTTGTACTTTACCTGAGTGTTTCCATTTGATGTAACTTTATACTTCTACTCCACTACATTTCAGGTGCAAATATTTTACCTTTTACTCTACTACACTTATTTGTTACTTCTTAATACAAATTATAAACCAACTAATAAATTATGATGCACCTGTGATTGGTCAAAGTCTCCCATCACTGGCTAGATTTAAAGCCTGAAAACAGAGCCATGAGGAGGTGCAGAAGTCTAGTTTTCTCTCAGAACACTTGAATTACAATATGCTGAAAGGTTATTATGGAATTTTTGCCCAATGATGCCAGGAATATATACAGCCTACTGCCACTTTAACAAGTTATAAAAAACTAATATGACAATATGACACAGGCAGCTTTTTATGGAAAGCATCAACACCCTCCCCTCAAGGCCTCAGGCCTCATGCAGGTGTCTACGCCCACGTACTCTACCAACACGCTGTCATCACGTCAACTTTCATTCATAAAATGTCACCAGTGTCGTCATCACGCGGTGACCCCGTGAAGAGACGTGAGAGTCTTAAAAAGTTTAAATCTCTCTCAGTGTGTGTCTGTGATTAATGAGCAGAGACAGTTTTAACAACACCTGTCACTCTCGTCAATTATAGAAGTAATTAAGTTACCAATTAGCCTCATCAATGACGCTGTATAATGAGGTGATTTACATTGATAATGTAGCAGTGACAGAGGAAGCACTAATCACACATTTAGCCTGCAGAAGAGCACAACACATACCATTAACGGTAAGCATTTTATTATTATTATTATGATTATTATTATTATTAGGGTATTAGTAGTTGTTGTTTTTGTATTTTGTCAGTATTTTGCACTATTTTCCTTCCATACCTTACACTTTTCCAGATATCTGTGAAGTCAGAGATGAATGAAAATTGAGTTTATTTAATTGAGTTATAATTAAAATATCAATTTAAACAGCAACACTTTACTTTAAGTGACCATATTTAGAATAAGTACTTAATGAAGAGCTTGTAAGACACTGAAATGAAGATGTAAGTATAAATAAGAGTTAATTAATGTATTTGTCAACAAGTATAACTCCTGTGTGTAAACAGATAATGAATCACAATATAGTAAAATACATTTGAAACTATAATATTAATATGTCTTCATAGGAGAAATTATAACTCTTGACAAATGCTGTACATTAATAAACACTTTAAATGTCCTTATATCTGATTATAACTACATCATATTGTGTTATTCCTTTTCTTCTATTCTGTTATCATTAGTAGCAATATTAGTGTTATTTTTAATTAAACTAAATCTCGTTGCAGAGTTCAACAATGTCTCTAATAGTCACGTTGCTTGTGATGACATTGGTTACTGGGTGTTGGAGTTCACCACAGGTTGGTTTTCTATCATGGTTGAGCTGAATTTAAATAAACACATTAAAACCTAATTATGAGATAAACCTAATGATGATCTTTTGCACCACGTTTCAGCGGAGGAACTGGACTCCTCAGGCCATCTTATACCTAAAAGGAGCACGTAAGAATTTGCAGATGCAATTTAAAACTGTAGTAGGTTTTGAGCTGCTTGTCTTGTCAAATGAAGAGAAAACAGCGTTGAATGTTGATGTTTTACAGAAGGACACCGCTCAGTGCTGCAGCGCACCAGCAGAGAGGAAGGGGATACTTTTCATATAAGTGAGTGATATGTGATGCTCTGCAGCTAATAAATAAAAAATAAAATAGTTATGTATGTCTAATAAGTGTTACATTATAAAGAGTTTAGCTACAAGTTGTAACTAATGAATTTCTTAATGGTGAATAAATGATACGAGCTGTTTACGTTAGAACTGCAGACTTCCATTGTTGTAAAAAACGTTTTAATTTCAGATATGACCACATGAATTTCCCTTTGTGGGATAATAAAGTTGACCTTTGACCTTTGAGATAATTTTCTAACTTTTGGCTTAACGTTGGCTCATTAAGAGTGAAAAATTCATTACCCTAAATTACTTTATTAACATACTGTATTGATACATATCATCATCTTTTAGATACGCCTTTATTTTCAAAGCTTGAAGGACTTTATATTTAGGCTTTTTATTAGAAAGAATAGATTTGTTTTTCATTTAAATAACTGGAATAGTCCACCAATAAAATTGTCAGATCATATTTTAGTCGTGTTTTTGTTGATATAAATGTAACAGATTGTGTTAAATGGGCATAATGATATCGTCTCATATCGATCACAGAATGAATTGAATCAAATCAATATGGTATCGTGACAGATTTTGTATCGTTGTCCAAAGAATCTATATAATATCTTATTGTGATGAAACTTGTGATTTACACCCCTAATTTATAGCCCAAGACTTGACTATTGACTATTAACGACTTAGCAGAAAGACAGATGTTTCACAACCTGGCAACTCAAAAGGTGCTACTGTTAATGAGTTATACCTGATCTATAAAGTATTCATTAACCATTAATAAAGGCCATTAATTACACTATTACTTGCATGACTAGTCTGCATCCTGTTCCCATCTGAAATACTGTCGTCAACAAAATTACATTACTATTTTATATTTACATATGTTTATATTTATTTTAACTGCACTATTTTATGCCTTAGATTATCATTTTGCTTGTGCTTTTACTTGTGTGATTTCCCCTTTTATACATAAATATTGTATGAGCATTGTTGAAGGAACCTGAGACCAACGATTTTTATTGCCAACAAATGACAAATAAAGAACCTTGAACCTTGATTTTTAAATATAATTTCCTTTTTAAATGTCTTTGCTCTGCATCTCTGCAGTGACTCACAACCAACGCAGCAGTGATGGACCTGGGTCATCTTTGTCTTCCATTCTTCTGGAGCTTCTGCAGCGAGCTGTGGAAGAAGGTAAACACACTGAAAACTATCACCAACACAGTCTTTTAAAGATTTTTGTTCCACTTCTTTTATGAAAATCTATTTTCTTCCTCAGGTAGAGGCAACCCAGATGATTACCCAGATGAACAAGACCTGATTTTGAACTATTTGTGAAGAATTTTTTTCTTTTCTTTTCTTATATTTCTAATTATGTTTTCTTATGCATATTCCTTGTCGCTGTTTGAGTTTACTTGTAATCAAATGTGCTAAATAAATAAATTCACTTGCCTTGTCGGTGAGCTGCAACATGGAGGGGTTTCCTTTTACAGACGCACAACTTGACATCGATTAAGAACAACAACAAAAATGAAGTCTGGTTCAGCTTGCGGCAACAATTAAGTCATTCACACCACACAAGTGATTAACACCATGCTAAACATCACTCAGTCATTCATCATCACACTGTCTGAGAGAGGCGGCCCAGTCAGTTTGATGGAAATGGCAGCTTGAACCTGCCGTGACTGAGTCAAAAAAAGGTCACCAGCTTTTTTAGACACATAAATCTGAATAAAAGCTAATTTCTATAAGCGTATGGTTCCTAAATAAACAACTATTTAGCTTTAGAAGATGTTAAATGTGATCGGCACTGACTGGAGGTCACGCATGAGCTGAACATTTACATTTTGTCCTTTAAAAGATCTTAAACAATAAAGATTGTTTACAATAAACGTTATCGGACATGTCAGATCTGATAAATGTGGGAAATATCAAATTATATATAGACTGGCAGAGGTGGGACCAAGTCATTGTTTTGTAATTCACAAGTCTTTGCACTCAAGTTCCAAGTCCTAAACTTTGAGTTTTGAGTCCTAAACAATGTGCTCTTCACCAAATGACACCATTTTAACGACAGAGTTATAATATATTAAATTTACAAAAATCATGAATGCTTTTTCAATTTGTTTAAACAATAGCAACTGAACTTAATCCTTAAAAAAAGATCTTGGGAATTAAGTGTCGACTTGCTGGGAATGAATAGAGTTAATGTTAGTTGATTCAGGAAATGAAGTGAATTGTGGCACACTTTTTAAATAACATACGTCTTAATCTTTGGGCTAGGGGGGTAAGATAGCAAGTATTTTCAAGTTAAAAGGCTCCAAGTCCAAGTGAAGTCACGAGTCATCGATGTTAAAGGTATAATACGCAAAGAATATACTAAAAAACAATGTTCTATACATTGTTTTTAGATACAAAAATAAACCCTCTCAATCATGACTTATGTCAGATACAAAGCGGCAATATTTCACGGATGAGAACGGTTTGGCCAACTTTGAATGCGGTGTGTTTTTACAGGCAGCAACCTACAACAGTTACATATTATACCTTTAAAGTCCAAATCGTGTTGCAAGTCTTTTTGATTTTGTCAAGTCGTGTCCAAAGTCATAAAATTTGTGACTCGAATCCACAGCTCTGTGGACTCGTATTTTGCATCATCATGCACCATATTAAACCTGTTATTCAAGGATATCTATACTCCATGACTATAGTTCCCCTACATGTGATCGATGTCAGTGTAAACATTATGCACATGTCTATCCTTAGAGTTATTTAAGGACGTACATAGATACGGATGGACAGAGATATTATATATTACTGTTCACAGTTTTATTCCTGATCTCTCCTTCACTCTCTCTTTCTGTACGAGAACAACATTATAGCTTTTGTCACCTTGTTAGCAAGACGAGTGATATTAAATGTCCAAATGTCCCTCTCATTCTCATTAGAATAGACTCATTAAAGGTCTCATCTAATTAAAAAAAGACTTGAACTAAAGCTTTTATCAGGAGTTCATCCACTGACACAGATTAATGACTAATAGAGCTTCCTGTCTGTGATAACACATACAAAAAGATTTTTGACTGTAGGGCTGTGAATCAGAAAATACACCCACATCCCAGTAAAATCCCCTCAGGAGCTTTCACGGGTGTTTTAGGATTTATATAATAATTACTTTAACCTTTTAGATAAAACCTTCAGGGCACCCGTCTCTGTTCCCTTCACTACTGAATAAATGGACACATGCACTTTACTGTTCAAGCAACAACAAACTTGTTTTATTGGACACCAAAGCAGCAACACGACTGAGTGAGTCCCACTCTGCAACACAGCCGAGGACAAATGAATCAGAGCACTCAGCTGATGTCACAAACTGACACCTACAGCTAAATCTGACAGGATTAAACTCCCATACGCCTGTGAGTCTACAGAGGGCAGTGGGTTGGAGGTGTGGGAGGTGGAGCTGTGTGGTGTTTAGTGACCGCAGAGTGATAATACGTCAGGAGGGTACAGCTACGTCGCTCCCTGCTGTTCAGTTAGACGTCCTGCAGGTCCTTCTGGATGTCCCACAGCGTGTTGGCACTGGCCTGCAGTTGGGCCACCTCGTCATCTGTCAGGGTCATGTTGACCACGCTGGCCACGCCTCCGCTGTTCAGCACGCAGGGCAGACTCAGATACACCTCGTCACTGATCCCATACATGCCCTGAACACAATGAACAACAGCCTCACTGTCTGTATGAGACCATACTTCACATCTCACAGACAGACACGAGTCAGTGGAGAGAGAATATAAACTAAATCATTTGAATTATTGTGCTAAAACTTGAAAAGGCTGAAACAAAAAATTCTAATTTGCCACAATTCGAAGCTGAATTCTTGAAACTAAAAGTTATTATTTGGTCATTTGTTTTTCACACCTGTTTTAAATGTGACACCCATTGAACAAAATATATGATATATATAGATATTTTTTTTTTATTGGGCTATTTTGCTTCCATTACATGTTTTCTTTCAGACTAGTGGAGAGAAAACATCCCAAATACACATTTAAAAGTTTATTTTACTACTTTGTCTGTTAACGGCTGTACATTTCTCCTAATTCACCAAAGTTAGCATTAAATAATGCCTCATTTGCATATTTAAATCTTTAAAGGCTGTTTTCTCAAAACTCATTTTTGGCACTCTGAGCCATAAATCTCCACTTCAGCAGCACTGACATCCACCACACTTTCAAGTTTCATTCCTGTCTATATTCTGAAGGTTTCTACAGAGGGGTTTGTTCATATATCATTGAGAGTCTGATTTGTAGAACATTTTATTCATAAAAACATGATGAAAATGTATTTTTTTATGGCTGTTGACAGTATTTTCTGGTTCATGGAGTGATAAAAAGATATCCCTCTGTAAAACCATTTGATTCTAATATGTCAACAAAATGAAGCAATAATTTTGAACCTGGCTTTATCCAACTTTCAAATTTCTGCCCTAGAAATTAGCAGATATTTAATAAGACGATGCATCATTTGCATATTTAAACATAAAACTTCAAAAAACTTGCAATACAAAAAATAATTGCCTTAATGTAAGTAATTAATTGGGGAAGTTTCATGGTGATATCGATTAGTTAAAACATTTCTCTATTGACCTGGGGTGTCTCCCCTTAAAGTTTGAAATAAGTATTATTTTTTCAAAATTGTATTTTAATCAGCTTCAATCATAATCTGTTTCAGATTTTGCCTTAAACCTTTTTTTTTTTATATTTCTTGCAATAAATCAAAAAAATAATATTTAAACTAAAAAACTAACTGATTTAGACGATGCTACATAGCAACATAGTTTTTGCAGGCATAGGTACAGTTTGTATTCATAACTCGCTTCAGGCTCTGTGAAAATGAATCTGTGTGTGTGAGCTGCCGTTACCTTCACCATGGTGGAAACAGGATGAATCCTGTTCATGTTCCTGATGAGGCTTTCTGTCAGGTCAGCTACACTCAGACCGATGGCCCAGTTGGTGTAACCCTTCAGTTTGATCACCTCGTAGGCACTGAGAGGCACAAGACACAGTTTAAGGGTTGAGGGACGGCTTTCAGACGGCTTCACGTTTGTATTTATTACAGTTAGTTGATTTGAATGTTGATAAAGCAGACGAGAAGTGCTAAAAATAAACACACTCTTAAAAGCAGATTTTCCCTCAGGACTGCTGCTTTTGTCCTCTACGCTGATGACAGAGACAGTGACAGAGTCAGACAGAGAGAGCTTTTTTATGTCTGGTCATCTTATTTCAAACATAAGATGATCTTTTATTTTCATACTAATACAATACTAGTTTGTACAGGTGACAGTAGAGGGCAATATGGATACCATTAATATGCACAGACTGTAAATAAGAAGTGGATGTAGTCACAGTTATGTCACCTATTGGTTTGTGGACTGCCGTTTTGAAGCCTCGAGTTCGTCATTTTGGTCGTCACCATGTTGTTTTTTTGCAACCAGAAGTGACATGAGAGGGTGGAGCTAAGTACAACCGAATGCTGAATAAGATATTTTTTTCAATACCAATTTCCAGACCGGACAACCCCATGGTAGCGACCTGTCAATCACAAGGTAGCCATGCCCTAAAGCATCCCCTGCTTTATGGTCTATTTGACTCTAAATGGGACCATAATTTACTAAATGAACATCATACTGTATTGAAGAAGACTTGAAACTAGCGATTGAGACCATAAAATCATGTTTACAATGTTAACTGAGGTAATAAATCAAGTGAGAAGTAGGCTCATTTTCTCATAGACTTCATTTAGCAACCAGAGGAGTCGCCCCCTGCTGGCTATTAGAGAGAACACAAGTTTAAGGCAATTCAGCATTGGCTTCATTTCTCAGACCCGGAGGTTGCCCACTGTTAATATGTCAATACAGTAGTTATCACTTTGTCTCCGTTTTGATATGTGACAATCATTATAGTATTCAAATTAGATAATATAAAATTTGACTTATGTGTAAAACATTGTGTAAGACAAATGATTTTTAGGGTTTTACTGGACTAAGACCCTATAACTTAAGAAATTATGCTGAAAACTATACGTATCTAGAATTATGATTATTTAAGGTCTAATTTTATGACCGGATTTTGATAAAACAACAATATTGAATTATCACCCTACTCTACACGGCTTATATAAAAAACACCAAACCTAAAAACTGCATATTAGGCGAGGAACTCTGTCCTACCTGTCCACCACCTTCCTGTGTGTTTCCATCCAGTTCTCTTCATCACAGTCAGTGCCGATGTCCGGGTTTAACGTCTGCAGGTTGACTCCGGCCACGTTGGTTCCACTCCACACAGGCACTAAAACACATGTTGAAACCTGAGACCTTGGTCCACTTGCTTCACACATCACACAGTCACAGTCACTGCGCCAATGTTGCTCAACAACATAATAACATTCAGAGAAATCCCACTGATCCTCACCACTGGTGTCTCCATGTTCTCCCAGGATCCAGCCGTTGAAGCTGCTGGCGTGGATTCCCAGTTTGTCGGCCATCAGGAAGCGGAAGCGTGCCGAGTCCAAGTTGGTGCCACTGCCGATGACGCGGTGCTTGGGAAGGCCGCTCAGTTTCCAGGTTACATACGTCAGAACATCAACTGTTGAAGAGTGTTGTTAGCGTTATTAGAAGGTGCACACTGTAAGTCTGAATGAAGAAATGTGTGTTGCACCGTACCTGGGTTGGAAACCACAATGATGGTGCAGTCGGGGCTGTATCTGACAATCTGAGGGACGATGTGTTTAAAGATGTTAACGTTTCTCTGGACGAGGTTCAGCCTGCTCTCTCCCTCCTGCTGACGGACTCCAGCTGTCACCACCACAATACGGGAGTTTGCTGTCACGGAGTAGTCTGAGAGAGAAGGAGTAGATTTATCATAATGGTTAAGTGTCCTCTAAACCTGGTTGTCTTTAGATAACCAAGGTCATAAATCAAGAATCTAGGCTATTTTAATGCCAATAAGGACAAAGACGGTTCAGTCACAATGTTATCCAGTCAGCTTTACCCTGTGCTGTCTGAGGCGTTAACTTGCCTTTGTCTGCTACTATTTTTGGGGTTTTGAGGAAGAGGCTGCCATGCTGCAGGTCCATCATCTCTCCTTTCAGCTTGTCCTCCATCACATCCACCAGGGCCAGTTCATCAGCCAGCTCCTGCACACATCAGGGAAGTTGAGAACACCTCCGCTTCCCCTCACAGTACACTCATTCACCAATCTACCTGTTTTTGCAGTTGGGGTTGCAAGTTGAAATAATCTCAATAAGAGAGGTTCAGGCTGTTTGTTTGAGGTAGAGGTAGACGTTTTACAAACTATCGTTATCGGCAAAACTGGGCTCTGATTGTGGCCGATGGCTGTAGAGCCACCACCGGTCACGCCGGGACGCGTACACAAAGTCAAGGTGGAGAGGGAGAAAAAAGTTATCTCTCGCATATATAACGCAACATCATCAGCTCTTTGTCCACAATACACAAGACAGGCAGACAGGGAGGAAAAGAAATCATTCAACTGTAATAAAGTACATAATCCAGCCACGTAACCATCCATTCATGAAATGAAATCGCACACTTAAGGATCCTCCTTACCCCGGGAATATGCCAGATAATTAATGGTTTGCAAGAGTGGCATTTAACAATGTGCGAGACGTGCAACAGAAGTAATCCTGGTCAGTCATACTGTTAGCCACAGAACAGCATTGCAAATAAATAGAACATTTTCCAATGATGTAATCACACTTCAGGATATTCTCTTACGAATTATTAAATTTGGAGTGACAAATAAATTATTTATTAAAAACGTGGTATGCAAAAGTCACCGACTAGGCTGCTGCAGAAGAAGATGTCAGCCAATTAATCGGCTATCAGCTTTTTCCTGCTCCAAACTATCGTTATTATATAAGCCTATATCGGTCGACGTCTAGTTTTAGGGACTAAATATATACCTGGCTCACTATTGTAGTATTGCCTCCTCCACCTTGCACAACCACTGGAATTGAAAACCGTCTCGAACCTGATTATAAATATATTTACTTGCTTACATATCCCTTGGCAATACTTAGCCTTACTGTGCAAGCAGTTACCGTCTTTGCCTACAGTATAATGGGTATTAAAATGTGTCATTGTGTATAAGTAAATAAGGTCAAATTGGTGCCATCACTTCTGCACAGACAGAAAACTGCTGCCCAATTTCAGCTGCTTTAGTAGAAAGTCATTATAGGTGTTCCCTTTTGATGACAAATACATTTTCTGTCATTGTCACGACACCTTCACAAGGACAGTGAAGACAGTCAGATCAGACACCAAGAGGTCAGTAATAATCCTGTGTCAGTCCAGGAGGATCCTGGGTATTATCCTGTCCTGTCACACCAGCAGGCATGAAGGTAATCTGAGAAGAGGCAGAAAACCAGCGGGACTCTTACCCTGAGCAGGATGCTGATGGCACAGGCCATGCCAACCTGGCCCACGCCCACCACTGTCACTTTATTCCTGGGGGGCTCAGGAGGACCGCTGAACAGCGGGGTGATCAGCTTCTTCAGAATTGAGGTCATGTTCAGTGCTGAGGAGAGTAAAAGGGGAGGAAGGAGGAAGAGAAGAGCGTTCCTGGTTAGAAAACATGTCGGCAGCAGACGTGTGACAAACACTCTGTACAGACACAACTGATGGAAACAGTCCTGCAGGCTGCGTGCTCAAACTTCATAAATACTGCATTCAGGACGCTGCGTTTTATATGTGAGAGTAGAGGGATTACAAAGCACTAATGGAAGCATGACTTCTCTGTCATCTAAATCCATTACAGAAAAGAAGAGAAAACACTGACTGAGCTTTTTGTCCCACACATTATCTTTCTGCAGAGTTCACCTTGAAATGACAAGCAGTCAGACACAGAAAAAGCAGCAATACTTGCATTGTTTGGCGAGGATCCGAGCTGCGAGGTATAAATACCAACATGTAATCAGCATGGCAAAGTGAACGGATACCTATAGGTGTGTTCCCACAGAGCTGCGTACCCCCTGCATCCACGACACCTCCCACAGTTACTGTGCGTGCTGAGGAGGCAGGTATCCGATCAGCTGCAGAGGTAGCCCATGTGACTCAGGGCAGGCTCCTCTCCTCCTCTTCCTCCTCCTCCCCCTCCTCCTCCTCCCCGAATGGAGGACGGAGGAGCGCTATAATCGGATGCTGAACTTGACTGACTGACTGACTGCAGACTGTTAAAGGAGTTACTGTAATCCCTTAACGCTGCCGCCATCTGCTGCACCCGAACTACAGATGAAAATGAACCTTGTATCTAATAGGATGACTCTAAAGAACAATTACAAATTACTTCTATCATATACAGTCTAAGAAGTATTTTACACATTATGCTACCTTAATTCTCTCTCAGAGATGAGTGCAATGCGATGCATTATATCCGATATTACAGCTATAATATTGCCACTAAAAAAATAACAGGCAGAAATTATGTGTGATAGCTGCCACTGAATTTTCAGCACATCTGGGAATATTTTTTACTTTATGCAGCAGATTGTAGATATTATAATACATGAGGCACTCTCCAACTGTTGTCCGTGCACGAGATTACTGCTTGAAGTTAAATAAATCATATTATTGTGAACTAGAGCTGGGCGATATGGCCAAAATCTTCTATCCCGATATAGGTCATTTCATATCTCGATAACGATATAAATCACAATACAGCATGTTTACTTGTAATTCAATAAATAGATAATCGATATGAAATAACCACATGGTAAAGCCTATTTTTGTATACTCCTGTGTGAATTAAATGCTTGGCAAATGAAAAGTACTCTCATTTAATTAAGAACTTATGTGCAAAATGAACATAACGGTAAAAAGTGAAATTATAGAGAAAAAAAATGAATACATACTCTGACTATGTTTACATGCATGCATACAAATACAGAGTAATACGATTAAGACAATATTTATTAGTAGTTTAACTGAGTTTGATCCGGTTTTCTGACAAATTTGAGTTAGTATGTGCTTGTTATTATAAATTTAGAAGACGTATTTGTGTATCACGATATCTCGGTATATGATTTAACCATTGAGACGATAAATTATCGAGACGATATGAATTATCGCCCAACCCTATTACGAACCAAGACATCTGCAAAAATTAGCAACCGTTCTCACAATTTGCCATCTCTTAAGGAGGACAAAGGTCCCATTGAAAGTGTACTGGTAAACTCTCCATTCAGTAGCTGTTAGTGTCACTGGATTACCAAGAGAAAGCGTTATGCACTCAAAGCACAAAGTAAACACGAGCGGTTAATGAGAGTGCTTAGCCTGCAAGGTCACAGTGGGGACAGTAGCTTTCGTGACTTTTAGTTACACAAAATAAAAACAAGGTTGGTACCTGAATGATCAAGGAACCAAAGTATCATCAGAGACGTTGTCTTTTTACACCAAAATTGTAGACAAGACGGCTGTTGTGTAGCAACCTGTCAAATGTTTGTATGTAACTGAGACGGTTAAGTCTATCTTGAACTTGAACACAGACAGCGCACGGTACAGATGGCAGACAACACATTAAGTAATTAAAACTGTTATCTACACTATGTTGTGTAAAACATTGAACTTTGATAATTATGTTTCATGTAATTATTTGATGAGCCACAAGGTCCCAGATAAAACTACATTTCAAAGGAAACAACCTACTCACCCATCAAGATGTTTATCTATTTATCTTTAGCACGTCATTTATTGTTCTTGATTAAAAAACGTGACTTTCAATGGTTCAGGTGGTGGTTGTCTCAGCGTGCCTGGAGATAAACTGGAAGCTGCCACAGCTAGTGATGTAAAAACTGTATGTCGAAAAACTGTGGTGGATAAACACATTACCAAAAAAACATTTCATTTGCAATTCTAAAACGCCTGAAAAGCACCAAAACTCTAAAATCGGCACAAAGGATACAGAGAGCAAGACAAGGACACACACAAAAGACTTTATAAAGAAAAGGTTGGACGGAGTAACTTTCCCCACAGTTAGACAAATGCACTGCAAAACCAAAAATCCAACCAACCTTATGTGCCTTCTGCAGATATTTAACATTTCCACACAACAAAGGGAATCGTGGCTGTTCACCTGTTGTCTTGAGGGTCCAGTTATTTTGGGTGCAAGTCCTTTCTCCAACACTTCAGTAAGACTCTGGACTGAGTGCCTGCTCCTCTTCCTGTTGTGTTGTCCGACTACAGCCTTCTGGATTTAATTGACTAAGCCTCTCCATCCCCTACAAAGACTCAGTTTGGCACTCCAAGGGTCACCTCGGTCAGCTGGTACATATTCCCCTACAACAACACATGCTAAATAATAAAGACAAAGAAAGATGGTTAAAAAATGTTCCATATGCAACTTCACAATTATGATTATCTATTCCTTTTGTGCAAACCCACATAAAAAACATCAACTTTGTAGGAGCCAAAATGTGTATTTAGCCTGTGTTGTTTATGATTGTTTGTTTAGGCTGCACACGTTCATCACTTCTGATTTACCTGTTCACTTGGACATCAGGATTCACACAAAAAGGGTAAGTTAGGCTTTGATATTTTCTGTTGACCGTCGTGTCCTACTTTATTTATTTCAGTACAGTTATTGCTTGTAATAACTGTAACTTTTCGTTTAATAAATCGCATCTGGACTTAAGTATGGATTTTTTGGGATTTGTGTCACAGTTAAGAGCCTACTTAGCCTCTTAGCGGCTTTTTGATCAAGAGTAGTCGCCATTAACTTTGTTTTTCATACTCAATGTTACACACCTAGAGTTGTAAATAAGCACCTGCTTCATAACCTCTCTGCACTGGTTAAAGGTCCTATATTATAAAAAAATTAGATTTTCATGTTTTTTTATTATAAAGCAGGCTTAAGTCCAATATAAATACTGTGAAAGTATCGAAACGCTCAATCCACAGGGAAATACACACAGCCCGTGTTCAGAAACTCTGCATTTGAAACAAGCTGTCAGGATTTCTTGCCACTTGTGATGTCACAAATATACAATATTTAGATCCTTTACACAGATTTAAAAATAAACATTCTTAATGTGTCTCAGTTTGTTCCGTTGCAGTGTAATGTGAATGTCATCAGCTGACAGGAAGTACACATGGACCCAAGCTGTTGCCTAGCAACGCAATTCTGTTGCAATTTCGTCAAAATTCCATCGAAATGCGCTAAAACGGAGTGTTTAAGACAGAGGGTAAATGCAGGCATATTCAGATCGACAGTATGAAGAAAATAAAGTTTTTTTTTAACATTACAGCATGTAAACATGTTCTAGTAGAAACACAAAATACAAGTATGAACCTGAAAATGAGCATCATATGGGACCTTTAAGGCCCAGTTGAAGGGCCAATGCAGAGCTGACTATTTCACATGAAAGTGACTCCAGCACTTCAGAGCTGCTCCAGAACTGATGGATTTCAGGGAGTGTGTCTAATTTTGGCAGAGTTACCACAGACAACAGGTTTCAATCATTTACTCACCCCTCATCTTGAAAATGTTGACTGCTGAGCTGCATTTCTTAGTGAAGCACAGACACCACTGAGCCATCAGAGGGAGAGTCACTGTTAGAGCAGCAACCACCGCAGGGAAAACCTGGAGGATGAGCAGACAAGACAGACATCTGATTAGCTGTGAAGGACAGCAACACTCAAGATAGCCATTAGGCTTGTGTCAAATACATACTGACTATTAGCATTTGTTGACTATCTGCCAGTCATGTTGTCCACCTCCGAATATGAGAAAGTTCCTTACTAACCTACAGACTAAAAGCCTTAAAAATGTTTTTTCCCCTGGAGTGCTTATTTTAAATTGGTCAGGCAACTTTACTGGCAGCTGACAACACATAAAGATAAGAAGATAATTAATTTGGGTCTCAATTTAGTGTATAAAAAAATATTCACATTTAAGAAGCTAGAATAAGAGAATTTTGACTCAAACCGATTACAAAATAGTTGCCGATTAATTTAATAGTTGACAACTAATCAATTAATCATGACAGCTCTACTATATTTGCCTCTTTCACAAACATTCATGCTTTAGGACCTCAGGTAAGGACACTTTGCAGCAATCAGGAATTTACCCAGAAGACCACAGCAGTGTGTGCGCTGTCAGGGAGAGAGAGAACAGTGGAGCGCTGAAAGGACTTTAGCTGGTCAAGCTGTCACATGAGATGCACATTCAGGTGAACAGAGGCCACAAGAACAGAAGGAACATTTGCATGGTAAGAAAATGTGAATTAAAACCTTCCTTCCGGTAAAGCATCTTCTTCCAACAGCTGGCAAACTACCTTAAAGGAACAATATGTAGGACTGACAGATAGCGTTTAAAATGGGTAACAGCAGTTCAAGTTCAGAATATTGGAGCCGTGGCCCGTCCGTTCCTCCGGAGTGACTGATATTAGTGAACGTTTTCATATGTGGCAGCGGGGTGTCGGAATGTGCAGTGGACGGGATCACACCGGCCAAAACAAAAACAGACGTTCTGGACCGGAAAGGAAATTTCAAAGGAGAACATGCTGGCTGTAGCGTTGTTGTCGGAGTAGCCAATATTTCAATTTAGCATGTTTCCTTAATCTCTGATGACATATCATGGTCATTTAATGATTTATTACAGTAAATATATTACATGTTGGTCCTTTGAGCTAGCAGTTATGTTTATATTGTTGGCTAACTGCTGGCAGTGCTTCCATCACATTAACTCCTTCCCTCAGGTGTCAGTTTATTGCAGTAGCTGTGTTTTAAACAAATGTATTTAGAATATTCAGAATATCCCCTTCGTCTTGGTATTATATTACCATACTATTTTAAAGGACGTGTGTGCACCTGCCGTTGTTTTACATTCAGTTTCTTGAGGTGTTATAAATTAACCCAGATTTGAACATCACATCATCTTACACTTTAAAACACATTTTCATTTTCTACATAACCCCATATTGATTGTGACTTCAGGCAATAGTAGTCACAATATTCTCTGCGATCACATCCACATTCAAATGAATGGAAAGCAATGGTATACTTTTTAAAAAATCCTAAAAAGTATAGATTGTTGGGAAAATGGTTAGTAGTGATGTTATATGTGTATGTGTAGCGATAAATTGGTTAAAACATGCAAAAACACTGGTATTGCCCAGACAGCGCTACAGAAGACAAAGAAAAAGTACCTGGTAATAGTCACGTTTATTTCATGATACACTGCCTACATTATCATAAATAAACAGATTAAAAATCCTTACCCACATAACCCCTGTCGATTCTGTTTGTTGTGGGAGAGCTGCCTGGTGATCAATCGCTTGTGTTAAGTCAGCAAGGTTCAAATTAAGATACAGTATCACTTTCACGTATTACATATTGCTTTCAAATGTTACCTTAAAATGTGCTATAAAAAATTGAACACGTCATTTTAGAAAAATATCAAAATAGAAACAAAGATTCCCCAGAAGTCATCCCACCCCAACATCACCTTCAGTGAATGAGTCTTCTCTCCCAGCGCGTTAACGGCCTCTTTCAAAGTAACATACAGTCTCTTAATTGTGGTAATTTGCTCAGGCAGAAGTAGTCAAAGAGTCCTGAAGAGAATAAATTGATCAACTGTCCCAAAAGGATTAACGTTCTC
Organism: Sebastes fasciatus; assembly: GCF_043250625.1. NCBI lineage: Eukaryota > Metazoa > Chordata > Actinopteri > Perciformes > Sebastidae > Sebastes > Sebastes fasciatus. The sequence goes on along the minus strand of NC_133798.1, from coordinate 18,033,653 downwards.
CATGTGTCTTCTTTGCATGTCTGGACACATACAGTCAGTGAGGCGGGCTATGTGGGTGCACTGCAACAGCCAATCCTGCGTGTAGGACTGAAGGATCAGAAATCTAATAAAAACAGGACAAAAAAAGCACAACAGAGCACTAAAACCCAAAGCATGTAAACTCAAATGGGCACACTGGCAGGGCTGGAAAAATCAATAATCTATGATCAAACACTGCAATTTTAGTTTCCTTAAGGAGGAATTGTCAAATAAGCGCTAGATAAACACTATAAAGCTGTTTCATTTAGATTTTTGTTTGTAAATTGAGGAGGATTGATAAAAGATGCCGAAAGTAAATTCTCTTCCTCAATCCATTAACCTCAACTTGAACATGGGCGGATTTTTCCTCATGCAGCGATGCGACCTGATTACATCATGTGTCTCCTCCCAGCACGGACCACATTAAAAAGTTTGAGCTGAATTAACCTGAGCACCATAGAAATAATGAATCACTCTACCTAACTAGCTACAGAGCAAATTTTTTGAAATTCATACAGAAACACATGAAATAAACATTCTGGTATTAGCACTGCTTTGCGCTGGAAAACGGGAGGGCACTACGTGCTAAGAGTGTCCAGGCACTTCACCATCAGAAAAACACCTGGCACAGAGAGTTAGAAACTACAGTATGACCTCCAAAAACTACAACCATGCATGGATTAACTGGCCGCTCCATTCTGCATCTGTTTCTACATATAAGGGTTAAATACACACAAAGACACAAACAATTCACAGATTAAAAGCAACATTGAAATGAGTCTCTTCTGTGACTGCCACAAAACAGTGTTATCCAGAAGCTACTGTTTCCTCGTGGTGAGAGGAAAGTCCAGACAGGAGAAAGTTTATCGTTCCAATTAAATCTGTAACCTTTGTCCAACCATGTGGGTAAAGAGAAGAGGTGAGCCAAGTTTGCTGCTTGAGTTGTGGTGTGCTGTGGCAGGCGGCAGGGAGGTGGCGTGGGCATGGCGAGAGACTGCTGAGGGTCTTTAATTGCCAGCGCTCACTGTGGCATCGCTGCTGCCGATGCCCAGGTAGGTGGCTGCGTTGTTCACAACGCCCTGAAGGGGGACGACGACGTTGTCTAGGAGGCCTTTAAGGGTGTTGATGCTATCGGCATCCAGGTTCTGGTGGGCGTAGAAGAGAGAACCACCTACCACGACAAGGAGCAGGAGCTTGAGCAACACGGACAGGAAGCCTCGTCGGGCTGGCGCTTTGCTCCAAGAGACGGAGCTGCCCCCTCTGGAGAACGACTCGGAGTAAGAGCGTGTCTCGGTGAGGACACTGCGCTGCACACGGGACTCATCCAGCCAGTATTCACTTGGTTTTAATGGCCGACCAGCTGCCCCTCGGATCGGGCGCCTGCGGGTTGCACTGATCAGGGAAACAACAAAATCAAACTTTTAGGCTAGACGTAAAAACATATCTTAACCCAAGATCCGCTTCCTAGATTTTCTAAAGCTTTCAACTGCATCTCATGGTCTTCTTTAGCAGTGTATGTTTGCTCAGTTGTCATGGAGATAGCGGTCACACCTGAAACAAAAAAAACAACCCTAAAGGAGCTTTGATCACAGTCCCTGTCTCTGTTAAAAGATGGTCTTTGGTTATTAGGCTACATCCCTACATCCACACCATTATGTTTTAAAAACGCATGGTTTTTGCTATGTTCATGCCGAGCTACTCCGGCGTTTTAGAACCACTAAAACGGAGACATTTGAAAACGCTGCAGTGGTGTTATCAGCCCTACAGAGCGGATGTTTGAAGGCATGGTTTGCAGCTTTGAGGAGGGCAATAGACATAAAATGGAAGACTTTCCTTTTGTTATCTATGCTTATTTTGTTCTGCACAACTATTGTGAAGTTCACAAAGAAACTGTAAACAAAAAAGCATAAATGCTGCTCTTCAGTAGAGCTACGAGTGTGAGAACAGACAATGTCGACCAAATTTCTTGACCCATAATGTAGTAAAACTTTGATTTGTAACGGTTTTTAAAGTACATTTGATGTGTGTGTGTGTGTGTGTGAGAGAGAGAGCAAGACAGGCTATAGTAACCCAGTAGCAGCCTTGTAGCTCGAAAAATAAAAGTTTTTCCCCAACTTAATTCATCTCTGATTTTGTTTTTTTGTTTGTTTTGGAAAGATAGAGTAAGATCTTAAGTATCAAACAAGACTTTTTATTACAGGAAGTACAATACCAGTCTGTTGTATTTTCTGTAACTAAGCAACCAACCGCAGAGTAGACAACCTGATTTCCTGTTTACACTGGCACGCGCATGCCCAGTTTACGTGAATGGTCATGTGATATGCGTGTTCAGGCGTGTTATATGGACGGAGACTATTTCTAAACGGTGCTAAAATGCTTGCGCGTACGGAGATTGTTTTCGTTTTAAAATAAAAACGTATTTGTATGGATGTAGCTTTAGATGCGACAGCTACCATTGCTGAGTAAGGATGTGAAATGGAGTTGAATGCTCTGGAAAAAAGCTAGGAAGTGAACCTTGATTTAAGATAATAAATAAATAAATAAACAACAAAAATCAAGGTATTGTTTCCAAAGTTAATTTTTCAGGCTAACATTTTGGTTGATATTTTTGCAGTACATGATTCATGTGCTTGTTACCTCATGCCTGTTGGTGTGCTTATTTCATTGGCAAGGATATCTTCAACACTGTCGCTGGCCTTCTTAGGGGTGTCTTCAATAATAATTTCCTCCACCTATCAGAGTGATATAAAGACAGTGTTAATACAAACTTAAAACATTCTCTGATCACCAAGATTGGAAATGGCAAAATGTGCGTCACCTTGGTTTGTCGTCTGCTGCTGGTTCTGGTGGTAACTGGAGTTTTCCCTCGGCTCCTCACAGGCTTCTCCACCACGGGAACAGGCTCTGGTTCAGGGGCAGCAATCTCCTCTGAAAAACATGAGTAATGTTAGCACAACAGTGAAACATGGTGATATCAGTACCTTAATCAGTGTTTTTCCAACATTTAATCAGGGACCTGTTGCAAGACGCAGGTTTATAAATGTGTCTGGATAACTTTGCAAATAAAAGAAAACATACTGACATATTCAGGCCATGTTATTTGTTATTTGTCATGGCCATTAAGTAGATCACAAGTAATGTGTGGTTAGAACTCACCATCTTCCTTGTCACTGTAATGGTCTGAATTTGTGTTTCCATTCTGGTTACTGTCTGCCTTGGGGAGAGCTGTGACGTCCGTAGGAGCTTCAGGTTCAGCTGGAGGCTGGTCCAAAAGCTTCTGCAGCTTCTTCTCATACAACTTACGGGTGGTGGCTGAATGGAGGGGAGGAAGGGGAGAGTAAGGATGAATGACGTATAATACATTGCATTTAACTCTTGAAGGATTTATACGTTTAGACCTAAGACTGCCTGTAAAAAAAGGACTCTAAAACATATGCAACTTTTGAAAACAACCTCCTAAAACCTGAGGGTTTTCTTATAAACTAGCAGAATTGTCAACTAAAACCTTTACTTCTCAACCTCTGAAGCAGATAGAAACATGAAATGAAAACCAGTTGAGAGCTTAAACGTTTGTTTTTTATTGTTAAACATTGTCTTTGCCCCGATGACCATTAACATTACATTTTTTTTTTAAATCAATAAACAAAAGAAAAATGTACTGAATTGAAAATGTTGACAAATGTTTCCAGCCATATTTTCAGGATTTTTACCAAAAACGTTATGTATGTGGCTAATATATTATTAGAATTTAAAATATCAATATCAGAAGCAGCCTCAAACATTCACTGTATGTTGGGCTATACTTAAAAACTTATTTGGAACCCAATAAATCGCCCAATTTGTTGTTTGATACATTGGTTCACAATTGATCGGATAAACTGGTGAGCTAATGTACATATACGATAATACTTTATTGTCAGACAGATCTGTAATCACAGCAGCTCTATTTGCAACATCACAAAAAGGACAAAGACAAGAAATAAGGATACTTACATTTAAACATTACAATCACAGAAGACGATATTCAGGGCCCTTCAACGTACATTTAATCTGGGATTAGGCTCCATATTTAGTTTTAGGATTGAATATGGAGCCTAATCCCAAATCAAATGTACGTTGAAGGGCCCTGAATATATATTAATAATAATAATTAATAATATATATGATTTCTAGGAGAACTGCTTTGTTACTTGGTGCTAAACTAATTAATAATGCCAATAAATGTATTCCTAATCTCACATCTTTGTATATTTGAATAAATGTAATCGTATTGCTCATGTTGGGAATAACATGAAGACAAGGCCTCCAGGAACTCACCAACAATGGGTCCTGAGTCCACACCGTGCTTCTCCAGCTGCTGTTTTAAATCATCATCAGTGAGGTCCGTCACCTCCACCTCCTCTGTGCGAGGCTTGTCTGTCTTTTTGGTTGCTTTCTGCAAGAAAATATACATAAAGTTGCATATCAAGTCTTAACTCACACGTGTTCACACATACAGACGACCATCACATCACAGTTATGTACAACATTAAAAACAAAAACTCTCTGCACTATGGACTATTTCCTATGACCTCCTATATACATTTTTTGATCAGAGCTGTACCAGTGTTTGTTTGTTTGTTGTTGTTTTGTTTTTTTATTCTTATTGTTTGTGAAAATAAGAAAACCCAATAAGTATATTATAAAAAACAAAAAAAAACATACTCTTCCAGATCAAAGAAAAGATTCATAAAGTTGCATAATCAATACAACAAGTCTTATAACTCACACACGTGTTCACACATACAGACAACCACAGCATCAGATCACAGTTATGCACATTAAAAACAAAAACTCCCTGCACTATGGACTATTTCCTATGACCTCCTATATACATTTTTTGATCTGAGCTGTACCAGTGTTTCTTTGTTTTTTTTTTATTCTTATTTTTTTTCTCTTTTATCTCATCTTGTTTTTATTCTTGTATTTATTGCAAATATTTTTATTCTTGTACTTTTATTGATCTTGTACCTCCCCATATGCCACCTACTGTGTTCCCAGTTATAAAGCAAATAAAACAGGTAAAGTAGATGTAATAAATAAATATATACAGAAGTGTTACACTAGAAGTATAAAATATAAAAACAGATGTAAGTAAACAGAGGTAATTGCACACAAGCACACGATATATAGATATATGCTGCCTTCCACTGTGTAATTGTCTGAAATATATTAATTATTTCCTATATTATTTTTTATCTGAGCTGTACCAGTGTTTGTTTGTTGTTGTTTTTTTATTCTTATTGTGTTTGTGAAAATAAGAAAACCCAATAAACATATTATAAAACAAGAACTTACTCTTCCAGACCGACTCTTGTTGGACACCACAGGAGCAGGCAGGTCCTCATCGCTGGAGAAAGTGTCTGCAGGAGGAGGACTCTTGTTGTTCAGCACCGTTAAGTTCTTCAGATACAGCTGCACATACACATCTTTCTTATGCTCTCCACTGGGAAGAGACACATTGTTGAGTGTAAGCTCATTCTTCAGCTTATCCTTCGTGAGAGTCGACGGATCTTCCAGGTATTCAGCCATGCTTGACTTTATTCAGCCCGCTATAAACAACAACACCGCCGCCGGTACCGTGAGGGAGTAACGCGCTGTTGTCTGGCGCCTAAACGCCGCCAACTCTAGCTTTAGCAACGCAGACGCGCTTTACCTCAATAAAAGCACCGTGTTGTGCTTTAGCCAGCTGGATTAAATACTCACAGGTAGATGCGATTTTTCACTAACAGATGCGCGCTTGTGCTGCAAACTAACCCGATGCAAAACAATGAAAATGAACCCGCTGAGATGTGATTGAATTAGCTTTAGCTTCCACTCGCTTCTGTCTGTCCGCGGTCACAAAACAGGAGCCAAGCAGCGAGCAGCCTCGCTGTTGGCTGGAAGGATCCAGTAAGATGCGCTCTGATTGGCTGGCTGTGAATGGAGCAGCAGGCCTTGTTTCAAAGCTTCACATGAACACTGCAGACCACATTTACCCTATTGTTTGAGTTAACAGGCGTTGTGAACCTTATTGTGTTAATAAGGAGACAAATGCGAGTTTAAATGATGAATTTGAGTGGCATTGCGTGATGAGATAGCAATGTGAATGCTGATTTTTTTTTTTTATTGTGTTATAAAGTGATTACAAAACAAGTGAAGATGTGCAGGGACATTATACAGAGAAAGAGAAACAAAGTACAAAACAAAACAAAAGCACACGAGGGGATAAAAGCAGGTTGAAGAATGTGTGCGTGCGTGTGTGTGTGATGTGGGTAACGTGTGTTTGTGCGTGTGGGTGATGTGGATAATGTGTGTGTTTGTGATGTGGATAATGTGTGTGCGTGTGTGTGATGTGGATAACGAGTGTTTGTGTGTGTGTGTGTGTGTGTGTGAGATGTGGATAATGTGTGTGTGCGTGATGTGGATAATGTGTGTTTGTGTGTGTGTGTGTGCGTGATGTGGATAATGTGTGTTTGTGAGCGTGTGTGTGTGTGTTTGTGGGTGTATGTTGGTGTGTGTGTGTGTGTGTTTGATGTGGATAATGGGTGTGTGTTCGGCAGTGAATGAGACTAGATGGTCATATATGATATATCTACTCTTAAACACATATACTGTACACATGCACACATAACTAAACACACACACGCATACAGATATCATTCCTTTTATGTGTAGAGCATAGGGGGAACAAAAACAAAACAAAAAGAAAATAAATAAGTAAAATATATATATAATACAGTGTATATACATACACATATATATTAATAATATGAATAATAATAAAGATGATGATGATGATGTCATGATAATAATATCAATAACAATAATAATACCAACACTTACAATAATAAGTGAGATAAATAAATAAATAAATAACAATAATAAAGAAAAAACAATGTTTTAAGTTAATTTGAAGATCATATATAATTGAAAAGTGATTTAATAGTAGTGGCTGTTGCTCGCTTTTATACACAGGCCGTTTCAGTCTGTAGCATGTTTGTGGCATGAATTAATAACGGATAGCAGTTAATAACAATACAGTGTCACCAATGGTTTCCATTTTACAATAATGTAACAGTGAGTGAATATTATGCCATTTAGATGAAGTCTGCCTCTGTAACAGAAGAGGGCAGCATTGGCCACGTTATTCAAAAGAATCTTATTTTAGGTTTCATGTTATTCAATATCAAGCCAGCAAGCAAGCAAACTTAACGTTATATAGCTAAGTAAGTTCTTTATAGGAAAGGAAATTGGGAAAGAGACAGGAGAACAGTGCAATATGTTAAATTGGGACAGTGCAATATGTTGCATCTGTGTAATATTGGACTATTGTCTGTGCAATATGGGCAAGACGGTAGACGGTGCAGTGCACTACCTGGGTGCAATACCTGCCATGGTGTGTGTGATGGTATGTGCCATTATATATGTGGACTGTGTATGTGTTCAAACATCTGTTTCTGTGAAACTGTTTCCCTGTCTTGTGTGGAATCGTTTATTATTGTTGTTGATGTTGTTTTAATTTAGTGTTTGTAACTGCAGTTGGACGGAGTCCAGGAAAAATGTCCCAACGGGGACAATAACAGTATATCTTATCTTATCTTAGAAGAAATTTGTGTGCAGCCTACGAAATAAAATGTATAAATAACATCAAGAGAAAGCCAAAGAAAACAACGATGTTTATTAAGAGTGATTTTGCTTTTCTGAGACTTTGGCAACAGCAGCATCAGAGCGATCATCATTCGTTTTCAACCTTGAACTGGAAACAGCTAGATGTGTCTGCACAGAAGTGCTCAGACGCACTTTTGTTCCACCTTATAGCTGAACAAATATGAGATGAGGTCTGGAGCCAGGTACAATTTTCAGTATTGTTTGACATCTTATTGACTAAATGATTCATTAAAACTAATAATTAAATATTACACAGGCTTCATTTTACATCATTACTGAGAAACAAACTTGGTCAAAGCTCTCCTAAATGTATTAAATGCAATTCAGGAAATTGGCACATATGCACATATGTTTTGGAAATGTGCAAGGATGCAAACATTTTGGAGATAAGTAAAAAATGAGTTGGTTACCTTGATTGGATATGACTTGGAGCTATCACCTCTTCAATGTATATTGGCAGCTAAAGTGGACAGTGCAAGCAACAACCACAACACTGGGATACTCCTATATATATCAATAAAGACTATTCTCAAATTCTGGATCTGTGATGACTTCCCTGCAGTGGATGGTTGGTATAAGGAGGTATTGAGAATACTCTGGAAAAGCTGACCTACACCTTTCATGACAATGTCGAGGGATTTGTTAAGATATGGCAACCAGTCTTGGACACGGTGGACCCATCTGGACTAGACTTTGTTCTACCTAATTAACAACTAATAGCTGACTACAGAAACCCTATTCATTTTAAGGTAATCATGTAATTTTTTTGATATCATTTTTGTAAAGTTGTGACTCCTGCTGTCTTTGTGTTGTGAATTGTTATGGTTGTTCAAAAACGATGAAAAAATTGGTTCTGTACTAGGCTTGTTGCGGTAGTCGGTGTAACCGGTGTTACGCGGTGGTCGGGCACACACCGATTACATTACTTTTTTTTAAAGAAATAAATCCCATTTAGTTCATTTTGGCGTATCAGCGTCGTGTTATCAATACAAAGTCGGACGACGGACACTACATACTGACAGTGAATTCTCCGTACGGAGTCTCAGCACAGAGTAGCACGTGTCATATTTCACACACACACACACCGGACGAAAGAGAGTTGACAGACAAGATGATGCGAAGCGAAAAGCAAAAACAATATTTCAGATATAACCCCAATACTACAATGGATCCATTACGTTAATGAGGTCATCGCTGTGCGGAGGACGGAGCGGTCACAGCCAGTGTTCGCTGTGGAGCGTCGCTGGGTGGAAACCTGCAGCCCCGCAGTGAAAGCTGGACCGGAGAGGCCAGACACAGCCACCTGATGTTGAAGATCAAAGTAAGCGCGCTACACATATTGACCGTCATCTTTTCTTTTAAAATGTCCGGTGTAATCGGTAACACCGGTGTTGTCACAATTTTATTAATTGGTGGGAAAATTTCCGTCACATCCCTATCTGTACATATTCGGAACTGGACATATATGCAGTTGTTGCCAGAACCTCAATAAAAAAAACGTAATAATTGACAGATCAATCAATAATGAAAATAATTGCAAGTTGCAGGCCTACACACTCGCACACAGACATGTTAGTGTTTTCCCACCTCCTGCCTGTCATGCTGGTCTCTAACTCTGCGGTGAGGCCTCCCCCCTCCTGCCGTGGGGACAGTGGTTTGAGGTGGCACTGTGTGGCTCCCCACCTGTCCTTCAGACCTGCCTTCTGGGGCTTTCTGGGATGCTGCTGCAGAAACCAAGCAATTGATCCCCACCTCAGCTCCAAACCACACTAAAATACAGCACTTCAAGTGTAGTTCAGCTTTTCCATAGTGCATTTGCCAATGGAGTGCAAGCATAAAAAAATGTTGAGCCCTTGAGAAACACCTCTTAAGCTTTCTTTGTATGTAATTTATACAGAAAATAAGGCATGGGCCAAGAATCATAGCGAGTGCCTCTTTAAGCATAACAGTCATGGCCTCTGAAAAATGATCAAAGCCCGCTCTTTAATCGTCAACATTCACATTTTCAGAATGAGTTCATTTAAAATGGAGCTGCTCCACTCAACGTCGAACAGTCAGTATAATCGACGACATTTCTTGACAGATGATTGTAAAATAAATCTGGAGAGCAAATGAAACAACTGGCAAAGACACAACACAATTCATGGGAAAAAAGACGGCACATCTCAAACTAAAACATCCATGTTATAAAGGTGGATTTCTGATCACTTAGAAAAATGTTCAACACAGACTCCTCGGCCGAGTTTATCTTGGATTTTAAACATTTCTAAATCCCAATTGAGCCAACCACAGAAGTAGCTTAGGAAAAGTCAACCTTTACCACCCAGAGGATGTCTGATCCAATTCCACTGACACGACAAAACACATACTTCGTTATACCTAGTTATGACATTTCAGCACAACGTGTGATCACAGCCCTTGTCACCTCATGGGCGCACATCTGTTGCTTGGTCCAGATTTACATAGAAAACTAAAGCTGTCAGCTGTTTTTTTCTTTTATAAATTCTTTTAAAAAGGTTTATTTTGTTTGACAAAATTCACATTTAAAGGAACAGTGTGTAATATTTCAGGGGATCTATTAGCAGAAATGGAATATCATATTTATAACCGTGTTTTCATTAGTGTATAATCACCTGAAACTAATAATTCTGTTTTCGTTAACTTAGAATGAGCCCTTCGTATCTACATAGGGAGCGGGTCCTCTTCATGAAGTCCGCCATGTTGCTCAAACAAAACACTGGCTCTAGAGAGGTCCTTTCACATATTTACATTACCTGAAGGCCACAGCAGTTCTCCGACATGCTTGTGAAACTGTGGTAATGTGAGCCCATGGATGTATAAAGAGAACTGGATACAGCGTTGTAGGCGGGCTCCCGTTCATTCCGATGAGAGTTGCTCAGTGGCGCATGAAGCCAAAATGGTTCAACTGCCGAGTGATAAAGTTCCCGGATCATCCAGTGATCTTCTGCATCCATTGGGCCCATAGAGCAGGCGCAGTAACGTTTCCTTTAACTCCGCCTCCCAGCCCTCGCTCCAGCCTAATGATTTAAATAAGGGCTTCTCAAGTGTTCATACTGGGAAGTTGATTTACTTAAAAAACAAAATATCCGCTGAGTTACAGATGCCTCTTTCCCAATGTAAGTCTATGGGACTCGGATGTTGTAGTACCACCGTTTGGCCACTACAAAATTTGCTTCACAGCCCAGCACTCTTCCTGGGGACTTGCGTGAGTCGCAGATTGCACAACCATGGTACCGCCAGCCACTGTCTGACTTCCGTTGCTCCTAAAGTAGTGTTATTATGGTAAGGATGGCCTCTGAGCGAGGCGAACGGCGTTACCACGGTTTTGCACGCTGCAGCTCAGGTTACCGCAGTCTTGGAAAGGGAGGAGTGAGCAGAGGGGTACTCAGTTGGTTGCAATCTGCAACAACACCACTAGATGGCACCAAATTCTACACACTGTCCCTTTAGGATTTTTACATTACCAGAGCATTTTGTTGTACCATCCAAAACTAAAAAAAAGGTAAGGTTTCCTGCACTAATGACAACAATCTCTAATCCTCAGAGGATGTTATTACACTGTGCCAAACTAATTAAGATCAAGTCCTGGGCAGTTTCCTGTGCATAAAGGAGGGTAGGGTGCAGGAAGTGTCAGCAGTGTATTTCACAGGAGCTGAGATTTGTGTGTCCTGGCCTATGAACAGCCATCTAGTAATGCTCACACAGTATATTTTCATCTGTTGACAATCCAAACTGGACACACGCTTAGTTGTAGGCATTTCTGTCCGAAGGAAAAATGAGACTCCCTCCCTGGTCCTTGTTGATGCCCATTTGGCCAACCGCCTGTTTGTATCATAAGTACTCCTCCATGTATTTGCGTTACTATTATGATTCGGGCTTTTCCCGTTTTATTTGGCCATTGAGTACAGAGACACACTTGCTCATGTCCTCACTGAACTTAAGGCAAACATTACTGTGTGTGAACTTCCATGTAGTGAATGAGGAATTTCTATAAAGTCTCCACAGTGTGGCACCAATGGGATGCCGTGTTGGATCACTGGGAGGAAAACTTAATGTAGGCCATCCATCTCCTCAAAATGTAATGCACCGACATAAAAGGATCAAGACAAATTTGATCCGTTAGAGCCGCTGAAAGTGCCTCTTCTGCTACTGCAAATGCACTGCAACGCTAAGGAGCTTCACTGATGTAGATCTTTTATCCACTTCAGGAGATCACGGACTCTGTGTGCATAGATAAAGCTGCTACTGAAAAGTATAAACAGAATCAACTTTTGGAGAAACACAACCCGACGTCACACTGCGGTGGCCCTTCACATAATCGTCAATCCAGAGCTGTACAACCCAGCCATGACGGAACAAAAGACGTTAATCGTCACAGTTAACGAGCCATTAAAGTGACTCGCAGAGGCCTCCGCACAACCCTGTGGCGAATCGCCACAATGCCGGATTTCACGTGAATGCAGCCTTAGAGTGTGTCTGTGTATGTGGGAAATGAGTGGTGAAGTAAGAGAGAGAGAGAGACAGCGGCGACGGGAGCGAGAAACGTTATCGGCTTCGGCCACAGCAGGAAAAGTGTTTGGTTTGTCCGTTTTGCGCTACTGTAGAAACATGGCGATGCAACATGGCAAACTCCATGAAGATGACCTACTCCTTATGTAGATATATATGGCTCATTCTAAGGTAACGAAAACACAACAACTTTTATTTTCAGGTGATTATACACGAAAGAAAACATACTTATTAATATTATATTCCATTTCTGCCAATAGATCCCCCTAAATGTTACACACTGCTCCTTTAAATTCATCAAGTGGCCAGAAACACAACTCCAAATGAACGCTGATGTTGCTCCACATCTGCTGGATGTGTAAAGAAGCAACTGTTGGCTGAGAAGTTCCCCAGATAAACTTTATAAGGTGATGTTAAAGTTGTGTTTTTCAGCTTGTTCCTGCTGCCCCCAAGTGGCCAAAAAATCAGTTAATGCAGTTTAAAGGAGAGCATGTGTTAGTGAGCTACTGTGCGCCAAATACAATCAGCAGCCTTGCCCAAACAGAAATGTATCCACTGTTCCTGAGCGCAAACCTGGCTCCAAAATGACAGGGCCTTCAGGAACTCATTGCAACTCTACACTTCAACAACTTGTTGAAGGAATTTGTTCAAAGTGAACGCTTTCTTAGTTAAGAGACAATGATACGCAAAGCAATATATTGTCAAAACAGTCTGTAAACACACCGCAAAATTTCAGAAACTACATATTTGACTTAACTCATGGTTCATCACCAGGTTGGCCTTATTTTTAACGTGCCTGACACGGCTGAACCGAACGGCCGGTGGCTCGCGACGAAAAAAGAGGGCAACCTCACACAGGTGACTGCCAGACTCTTGAGTTAACAGGAAAGAAATATTTCCGTGCTTAACTTGGCCGAAGCTCTCAACAGACCTGCCTCTGCTTAGTTTTTCTGTCCGCATGGCTGAACACTGGTACCGGACCAGTATAGGAAGAGCCAAGGACTTCTCAAAAGCCTCCTGTGATGTGTCGGTTGTGACACCGCCATGCCCCTCGACTGTTTCCTCTCTCTCCCGGACGCCTGGGCTCTGAGCTCACAGGCCCCTCACTCAAGCAAGGAGTCACCATTCGGGAGCGTCAGCAATAACCGTACCTAATGAATGAGAAGTAGACAATCAACAGAGACTCAGCAGCACTCCTGGGTGCAAGTGCCAGATACGGGAACATGCCAACAGCTCAGTGCATTCAGCATTTTATTGCAATCGTTGGCAGGACTCAAGCTCAATTTTCAATTAAGTACCAAAAAAGAAAAGGGAATGGATTTTATAAAAGCTGACAACAAGGGAGCTCTTTGGGGACCTTTGTGTGAGGTGCTTCCATAGACTGACATGACTGTGTTTGTAATTTCCTTACGGGTGGATTTGAGGTCCTTCTGGTGTCGAGTTATTTTAAGTAATAGCTCTCAGCTCTGTCTCTACTGCAGCCAGGACACATTCCCAAAAACCTGGTGCTTCAAGCTGATATGATCTTATTTATTTAATCTTGAAAACTGAAACTTTTAGGCCTCATAGTGCCTAACCGCCTGAATAGACATGCTCTTTAGCCCGACCTACATCAGATCTATTTGGTCAGTAGACTAGGAGGTGCACCATGTGGAAAAAGCACTTGTCGTCATGTTTACTGTCCTTCCAGGAGGTAGTGTTGATGGTTCGGCTCCTGTAGCAGCTCATAGTTTTGGGTAGTAAAACGCCGGGGGCCTATCGATGCTCTGAAGCCTCACAGCGTGGCTCATCCGTGCCAGCGGTGAGGGACAAATGTGCCAAAGTCTGCTGGGTTTGGCTCTTTTCTCACCCCCTGGCTTCCAACACCGATGTATCCAGCTGAGGTACAATAATTTGACACCTCTTAAGCAGCTGGACCCTTTAGCGTGACAACCGCTGCTTTGTTTCATATTCCTGCGTATTTTGAACGCAATCAAAAATTACAGTCAGCAACATCTAAACTGTGTTTTTATCCACTTTGGACTTTTGCCCCTCTCCACCCCCCTTCAATCTCCTTTATCCCTCCCTTTCCTATGTGGGATTTAACGTACACTTTGTGGTAACCTTGCTAAGTTATCAATTTTTTCTATGTTCTCTCACACTGAATAAAGGCTTGTTTCTCTGCGCCTGCTTGTTACGACTTCAAGGACAGCTCCCTCCATCTGGCATTAAGTATTCCCGGTGCCAGTGTCGGGTTAACTGACACTCCTGCACTTAAACTAATGGCAGCGAGCAGTCATCTCCCATGAGGTGCTCACCTTGGAAAAAATCACCCAGCTCCCTCATCCTCAATCATAGTGGTGCTCTCGCCACCCACTGAATGAAACCGTGGGCATGAAAAGAGGGATTGTTTCACTATTCAGGCATACATGAGGGCAAATGAAAACATGTAATACGCATGTCCTGCCTTGGATTTGCCCTCCTCCCGAGTTCAATGAGACGTTGAGGAGTGGGAAGAGTTGAACAGCACGCAAATAGAAAAAAGACACAGTCAGCAAATCGTCACTTTCATTAGGAAGGAAACATGCAACCGGATTTCTTAAGCAAAAGAACAAAAATAGTCAAGTATTAAACATTCGGATGCTTAAAAGAATAGTTTTGAGAAACTTAAATCTAGACTAGAAATTCAGTATGGGGACAAATTTTCTTTCACTGTGAATTCCTATTTTTTTCCCCACACCTGCACCGTATATATCCAGTATATACCGTATAATAAAGTGCTATCTTATTTGACTCTTTTCTAGAGTTGCCAAAGTTAACGCGATAATAATGCGTTCACACAAATTCGCAACTAATTTCTTTAACACATTAACGCAACTTGCGATTTTTTGGTTGTAGCGGGTTGAGTTTTAAAGATAGAGTGAAGATACTGGTATCATATGAAACTAGAACCAAAGAATCCATTGGTACCAACCATGTCACACTAGCTTGTCGGGAAGGAGGCTAAATAAGGCTCAAAACTTACGCTACATTTTGGTGAGGAAAAACTGGCATGGCCATTTTCAAAGGGGTCCCTTGACCTCTGACCTCCAGATATGTGAATGAAAATGGGTTCCATGGGTACCCACGAGTCTCCCCTTTACAGACATGCCCACTTTATGATAATCACATGCAGTTTGGGGCAAGTCATAGTCAAGTCAGCACACTGACACACTGACAGCTGTTGTTGCCTGAGTTTGCCATGTTTTTTTGCCATCATTTGAGCATATTGTTTTATGATAGTTCCTGGACAATATTTTTCATTGTTTTGTGTTAATTGATTTCCAATAATACAAATATACATACATTTGCATAAAACAAGCATATTTGCCCACTCCCATGTTGATAAGATTATTAAATACTTGACAAATTTCCCTTTAAGGTACATTTTGAACAGATAAAAAATGTGTGATTGGTGATTTATCACGATTAAATATGGACAATCATGTGATTAATCGGGATTAAATATTTTAATCGATTGACAGCCCTACTTTTTTCATCAGAAATTGTGTTATTGGTCTCGACCAAAAGTTGTTAAGGCTTCACACCCCTTCCAGACTCAATAATCATTTTCTATGTTAATTAGAGTCAAAATATCATAAGGAGAATTTATATATAGGCTAAAAATCGGTTAACTGTAATGATAACGATGTCTCTTATTGGATTTCCCAGGACCTGTCTTCTTATTTTAACACATTTTACTTGGCTGTCCTTCGGAGATCGACTATTTCCATCCTAGGTAAGCTGTTAACATAAACATCTTGTACAGGTGAGTCCAGGGCAAAGAGAAGCACCTCTCAGACCACAGGAGAGCAGCATCACCACCCGTCCTCCTCTGAACCCCCTTCTCAAAGGAAACCTAAACAGCTTTTTAAGAATGAAGAGGTTTTTCAGTTTGTTGCTAAATATAGGCCAGCCCGGTGGGAGGTGGCAGGTTCCAGAGCCATTTTCAACAAAGATGAGCCCCAGGTCCTGCCCAGGGCCCGGCGGGTGGTGACTGCCGGTGGTCCGCCTTTCTCTTATGCACCGGCTCTTAAGTAAACACTGCAATCCTGCGGTCAGCTACAGCATGGCAACGGGCGAAAGGACTCACTGTGCAGTTGCACACAGCTATGGTGTGTTGTCTCCTCCAGCCCACTCAATCTTGGCTCCTCCCCGTCACAGAGGCCTCGGCAGGGGTCGAGGGCCAGCGACAGACCTTGATGTGTGATCCCAGAACCCTGCTGGGAACTCCTGGTGGGGGCAGTGTTGGACTTCACCCTCTGGACCCCTCTGACGGACCATTTTCCTTCTGGAAAAAGAGGTCTAAATTAAGAACATTATCGTGTTTACTGGCATTATGTTAATTCACGATGATTTGCAAGTGAAATTTATCAGGACGGAGGATCTCAAACATTAACGAACCATGATCCGCTGTGATGGATAAAATATACCTTTATCAGTGAATTGTTTAAGATGTGATAGGTTTATTTATTTATTTATTTATCTACCAGGGACAGTGCACATTAATCAATATTTCAGTTTTTACCTTGATGTAAATGTGCCAGAGTTAGCTAAAGAGCTAATATTCATCTGTAGTCCCTGGGCAGGTTATTACAAATTAGGAATATTATCAATACAATGCTTCAGTAAGCACTACAGTACACTCATCAAAGGGAACACAGAAAATATAATAATGATATAATACACTGAAATTACTATGGTTAGCTCAGAAGAAATGCTCCCTGGAGCTTCTTTTAGGTTGAAACAAAAGTTTGCATGTTGTAGGCATTTCTTTGTCCATATCAAATTGTCCATAAATTAATATTCCTACAGTGAGATAGTGTAAATGGTTAATTGTGCGGATGGAATTATGTATATATCAGGTTTAGTAAGTTTAGCGTGTTAAGGAATAACAGCCACAAATATCAGGTTCAACCAGGAAATATCTGAAATCTCAATGTTTTTATCAGAAGGGCAACCTTTCCAGGATAATATGCCATTAATCATCAGGATCATATCCAATAAAGTGCCAGATTAATCAACACAGAGGAAAACTGACAGCCCTAGTCCTTATCCACTGAGGAAAATAAGGGGCAACAGGTAGGCCTTTATCCATTGAGCTCTGTTCTTGCATCGCTCCCCTATACACGAAGATCATAATTTGGGGAGTCTCAGTGGCTACCTGTAAGGACCACAGGGGTGGCAAATAGCAGGGCTGTGGCTTTCTGAGCTTCTTAGTGGTGCGAGCAGAAGGATTTACGGTAACTCTCAGACAAGCGTTCACAGCTTGGACTCTTGGCACGGATTCGATATTGTCCCTGGCTGAGCATCAAACCCACTGAACCTGAGGTCCAAAAGTACCTACACAAAAACCCTGGGATGTTTGAATGATAAATCGCCGACATTTAGTGGCAGAACAAAAAATATTGGCCTTGCTGGGGATATCAATTTTAATTTTAATTCACAGTGAGAGCGCATACTGGGTGGCTTGATTGACCAGAGATCGGCTTCTAGTTTAATTGACGGGCTCTTCTCTTTCGGGTGAGTTTTCCTGCAAATTCAGCACAGGTGCGATAGCAGAAGGCAACACTGCGGTGTGAAAGGTGCAACAAATGCCAGCGGGGGGGATATCAAATATCAACCATGATTTGAAATGCATTGACAAAGTTATCTTTAAGTTCATGTCCAGTCCCTTTGGGACACATAATTTATTCCTCTGAGTAACTGGACTCTTTTCTCGGTGCCGGCTTCAGCCCGCCATGGCCAGCACTTCTGGTTTTGATAAAGGAGAAACCAGTTCCATGAGATTTCCTGAGTTCAATGATAAAACCATGTGGCAAAAATAGCTCAAGAAGTTAATACATCTGACATGCCAAGAAGCATAACGAATCAATTCAGTAATCTGCTCTGTTTTTAAGAAGGATTAGTATTCAAAGTAAGGATGTTTTTGAAATCACTGGTATCATTACCTTCAGGTAAAAGCATTTTAAACAAGGTTAATGCTGGATTTTATTAATGTGCTGACTGCTGATTATGCCAAGAGGTGCTTTACGAAGCCACAGGACTGAATTTAAGGTGAAAGAGGATGCACTGAGCCAAACACACCAACCGCCACCCTGGAGAAAAAAGCCATGTTGCTAATATTAGCGGGAAGACTGATTACACTGCTACTATTAGGTTTTGGCGTCAATTTTGGTCCATAAGTAGGAACGCCCTCGGCACTTTTCTTTGGTGTTCATGCCCTCGGCCCTCAATGGCACACTACATGATATTGTGAAGAGCCAGACCAAACATGCCGAAGCAGACCACAGGGTTACTCACAGCCCCTGCACATTCTTTTGAGGCTGAAATGTGACCCGGTCCTATTTTTCAGCAGCTTGTCAGACTCAGTGTGGTGCAGGGAGGTAAGCTAGGAGGGAAAACTGTTGTCACCTTTCTATAGCTCTTACTTTTTCTGACTTACAAGATGGCAACCTCGGGTGTCAAAATGAGACCAGATGGGCGGGTTGGGTGAGTGCTGGCAGTCGCCACGGATATGGAAAGCAAAGATATACTTTCAACATCAGCGGCAGTAGACAGTAAATGGAAATTAGTTTATTGGTGAAGCTTTGCAAGTTGACGGACACACTCTGGTAAAGTAATAAGTGTAGTAACCACATGCATTAAGACATATAATGCCATATGTGAGACTGAAATTGAAGTGACAACATAATGATTTGGGGTGAATTCGGTGAAAATTTTTGTAGCAGCTTTAGGAAGCCGTGCATGTCCAGCTGTGTGTAAGATGCCTAAAACATTGCTGCCCCGGATGATGTCTGCTTCATTTCCAAAAAACATTCATTTTCTGTTTCCTCTCTTTATACAGTTGGAGAGCAAAGTCTTTGTTGGACAGCTTCAGACTTGGACTGGAAAAACACTGTCGGGCATTCAATATGTCCGAGGTTGTCATCAGATGAAGCTCATTTTGAAAAATGCTTGTTATGACTGCTGCTAACCATATCCACCCACTCTGTGCCCAGTGAGAGGGACAGCGGAGAGGAAGTGTTTCAGTCAGTCAGGTCGTACTTCATCTCAGCAGGCTATTGAGCTGCTGGACGGTGGACAGAGCTTTAAAGTGAAACTTTGCACACTTGAAAGCTGCTGGTGACACAAAGCATGGGAGAAAAGCAGCAAAACAGTTTCTGAAAACACTGTAGGACTGTCTGAGGAGGTCACTACAATGTAACACTGCATTTCCTTTTGTTAACATGATGCGAGTACAATGTTTTTGACCGAAATCAAAACCCGCAAAATTAGCCTGGTCCCAGATCTCTGAATAACTGCCTACATGTTTTCAGCGATTCAAAAAGGTTTGGTGTTGTGCTCATCGATGGCTCTGAGCCAAAATAAGCTTTGCATGTGGGATTAAGAATGGCGACGTCACCTTCCTGTGCCAGAGCCAGAAGAAAAGGGACAGAAAGATTTCCACGAAAATGGTAACAAGTGTGAATGAGATTGACGCAGCTGTACAGGTTGTGTTAAAGGAACAGTGTGTAACATTTCAGGGGATCTATTAGAAGAAGTGGAATGTAATATTCATAACTATGTTTTCATTAGTGTATAATCACCTGAAACTAATAATTGTGTTTTCATTAGCTTAGAATGACCCTTCATATCTACATAGGGAGCGGGTCCTCTTCACGGAGTCCACCATGTTGCTCCGCAAGGTTTCTACAGTAGCACAGAACGGACAAACCAAACACTGGCTCTAGATGCCGCCAAATCCTACACACTGTACCTTTCAGTCAACTTACAGCAATAACTCTTAAATTTGCATATTTCAATGTTGAAAAATGATTAACGGCGTGCAGCAACTACTAGTTCTGTGTTGACTAAAAAAAACATTGGTTGCGAATTTTACCAACCCTCGTGTCAGAACCGACAATCACTCATGCAATCAAATCATTTTTCACATTCCCAGACTTATTTTCACTCACATATGTAGTGAAAAGCTGGACTGTAAAGCCTGGCTGTCATTAAAGAGAGCAGCGCTGTACCACTAGCAGGTGGAAGTGGATTAAACACAGTAGAATACATTAAACAAAAGGACCGTATTTCATTCCATTAAAATATGCCCGGATCTATCGCATTGTTAAGTATCAGCATAGATCGGGACACCTCTAACTGTAATTATGGTAACTCTGATATGGCATGAAAGCATTATCTGCAAAAGTTACATAGGCTCACTTCAAACTACCTTTACTATTAATGAATTTTCCTACTTTATGATTTCCTACATTTGCCCTAGATTACTTTACATTGTCATGCATACTGCTGTTGGTTTTATTTGGAGAGCCAGTTAAAGTCACAGTGAGGATAGCAAAAGCAAGACAAGAAGTATGTTGGGTATAGGGCTGTCTTCGACCAAAGAAATTCTTAGTCGACTAACAATCATACGATTTTGTCAACTAATCGATTAGTTGATTTAATCAACAGATCTGTAAAACTGAGTTTTTCCACCAAGAATCACACAAAAGCACCAATTTAAATCTGGTGTTGACCAGAGATGTGCTCATAAGTTTCTTGGAAATAAGTCATTCAGCATGAAAAAAGCATACAAAATGACTAATCGACTAAAGAAATCTTAGGAACTAAGACCCAAACAACCGATTAGTCAACAAATCGACAAAGAGGGAGCAGCCCTAGTTGGGTCACTTACTCAAAACACATCTTGTAGCTGCAATGCATTATGGACCACTGAGGTGGCTGTTAGTGAAGAAATTGTATCTTCTTCCTCCATAATGGATTTCTCCCTGTAACATTGTTGTAACCCCTGCACTTAACTTGTATTACTGATGTTTGATCGACACATTTTGTGCTGTCATACTACATTATCCAGTCAAATTGACAGTCAATGTGATGCTCTGCTGGCCACTTTTCTGCAGTAATAACAATCACAATGTTTTCATTTTAAACATGAAAGACTGCGATCAGTCTATACCTCCCCATTATGACCAGTTCCTCTAACTGCAGGTTTCCACCGACCACAAACCTACACATTCCTCCCTCCGAGCACAGCCACAAAAGCAGTTCACCTCCGCATTGACCAAAACTCACTGTGCGAGTTTAAAAAAGGGCCAGACTCCCCAAGAAACACGGCCAACTTTACCACTGAAATAGATTTCAATAAATTTTAATTTCCGCAGCCACTTTTCCCGGTCTCGAGAACGTAATGAATTACCAAACAAAAGCCTCAAAAGAATTCCTTCCCATTTCGCTTTACTCAATGAATTACCTGCGACCACACAAGGAAAACAAAAGATGGCAAGTTTATTTTTCTGTGGTTGGGCCGTTTCAACGGAGCGATTATTCACTGACACCACCTTCAAAGGTTCCTCAATCAAAACCTTCAAGCACCACTGATAGTCCTGAGCTACAGTGGGAACATTCCTGTACTGTGTATTACATTGTCACTTTATAATTAGTTAAGAACTGGAAGGGCATGTTTTGTATATTTTTTCACTGATAAAAGTAACATCTGTAAAGTATTTATCCAAGAAAGGTTTCAATGCTGTAAAGCAGATTGGCACGCTGTTTAAATGTATGACTTCAAGCTACTAATGTGTTTATTATAGTCATATTTAGATAGTTGTACACAAAGAAGCATATTGTTCATTATGTGAGCACAGATAAGATTAGATTATTACAGCAGCAAACACAGCATTTGGTTCCACACCTTTGAATCGATGGCCAAATCTAGATTATTTTCAGTCTGATTACTGGCAAAACACCATGCAGCAAGAAAAAACAAACTTCACAGGAAAACAAGTAAAATTCTTTAAACCGGGGTTACAAAGTGCTTTACAATTGCAAATAAAGGCGATAAAATGCATTTGAATAAATATTTAAATCAAAGACGAGCATGAATTATTAAAGAATAAGAACATCGGGGAAAAGAAGCACCAATAAAATGTATTTGACAATAGTGAGATGAGATTAACACTCCCTCAGAGGGACAGTATGATATAACCCGGGAGCCTCACCGTAAAAAGTAGAAGCTACACCGAGACCAAGTCATGACCAAGACCAGAGTGCATCGAGACCGAGTCAAGACCGAGAGCAGAGTGCATCGAGACCGAGTCAAGACCGAGAGCAGACCAGTGCGAGTCCCACACTGCTCGAATTTTGAGCTGCATGACTAATTTTCGAGTCAGACCGAATTTCAGATTTGTCGGGCGCCGTTTGCCATGCAGTGTACAGGGAGGGGCTGAGGACCGATTAACTCCTCCCGACTGTCCGTCGGACATTTTGGTCGGCCGTCCACAGGCTCGCGCACAGTTGAAGCAGAGCCACGAGCCGATTCTCCAATGTCAGTGCCTTTTTTTTTTACTTTTCTTACAGTAATCAGAGCGTAACTATCAAGATAACAATGTACAAAAGATATAGTAAAAAGTAGCTGGCTTACCTCCAATTTTCTCTGCAAAATAGACAAGCCATACTGTTCACGTCTTCCTAGCCACCATACACCGGCGCCTCTTTTTTTTTGTTTTGATCAACAAGGCAGCACATTGCTGCCACATTGCTGCCTTGTACGGGTCACAATGCTAACAAGGCAGCACATTGCTGACTTGTTGGCATTGTGACCTGTACAGATCTCTGCCTCGGAGCTTTCTGACAAATCTTTATTGACAACTGTCAACAGCCAGAGCGGTCCGCAGGGGCCGACGGGCCGTGTTTTTTAAAATGATTTTACATGTACAGTGTGAGCGCTCGGGTCCTGGCAGACGATTGGACCGTGCAGTGTGAGCACATAAATCGTTAGCTTTGGCTTTACATCGGAAACTATCTACTCGTACAGTAGGGGCAGGAATTACACAACAACATTTCTAAAATCGTACAGTGTATGCCCATCTTAAAACAAATGAGGATTATGTAAATATAATCATAAACAAAGTGACATGAAAACTAATTAAAAACTGGATAATAATAATAATAATATGGGAATAAGAAGAAAACAGATGTGTGAATATATGTCTGGTGCATTTTGTTGCTCTGGCAGAGACCGGTTTATTGCAGAAAATACTTGTGTGTTTGTTTGTTTGTGTATGCTTGTATAACTGTGGGGGTATACATGTATGTGTGTGTGTGTGTGTTTGTAAGTGGCCTGTGTGTGGCCAGACTCGCTGGGCTGATCTTGGCCCCTGGCTGTTGCTGGCGTTCAGCATGTCTGTAAAGAAACAGCTGGAGGCAAAGCCAACACCAGTCCCGTTCAGGAGCTCGGCCCTGCCAGCAGCGACAGATTCCAGAACTTTCCATGGTCCCGCGTCGCCATGCCAACAGGTCTTGGCACGGCACAGCTGTCCTGATCTGCACACCTGGCCCACCAAGAGTCCAGAATCACCTCTCCTGTCACTGTGTGATGAACAGGTCATTTACAACCCAAGTGTTTGTGTGTTTTTAAGAGTTATGGGCCCAGGTAAAGAAAACACCGTGGCAGTGGACCTCCTGTATGTTGCCCTAATCAAACAGAGCTGAGGACCTTAGCACCGGAGAATAGCCGGGATTGAATTTGTTCAGACGGGTACTGTGGAAAACCCACACAGAGGGATATTCAAAAAGAAACTGCATTATGGAAATGAAGCTTGATAAAGATTTGTTTTGTTTGCCTTTGATTTTTGAGGTTTTGGGAGTTTTGGGGTTTCAGCTTGAACATAGAGGGTCGCGCACCACACCTGGGACAAACAGGAATATCTAACTGCAGTGTAGCTACAGGGAAATATTTGAAATTCAGTCCTCACAAATTATGTGACATATTTTTGTCATCTGCTATGCTTTCCAAAGTGACAAAATGCCCAGGTTTCTCTGGACAGAGAGGTTACTCGCTGGAGAAAGTTAATAATTTTGCTGTAATATTCAATTTCTCAATTCTTGTAGGTAGAGTGTCTCCATTACATTATATTACATTTATTCAGCAGACAACTTTGTCCAAAGCGGCTTATATTTTTTAACATCTTGACTCAATGACTTTGACATATAGACTGGTAGAACCAGGAATCAAAACACCAACCTTACGATTACTGAGCTCTACCACATGGAGCTGTACCCGCCCCACTGGTGGCCGCCCCATGATGAAAACAGGAGGGATCTACTCCATGACATTTCCATCATGTGATAATTTCCAGTTTGCCACCCAGCTGCTTGCTATAAGGAAATGGTCTTTAATGAGAAAAAACAGAGAATAAGTGTTTTTTGTACTACTGGGGGACAAAACGGTGGGTTATTTTAGAGTTACACTGATCCACTTTTTTTTCAGTTACGATCCAATTCCGATACCGGAATTTGGATATTTGCCAATACAATATAAGTCCGATATCAGATATCTTTTTGTACAAAATTTGCATAACATTGCAGTTTTGCATTTAATTCAAATGTATTGCAAAGCAATTTAAAGAGCCAAAAGACCGTCACTGACTGAGACAAAACAAAGGCAGGCCATGTTTATACACACACACACGCGTTTGAATGAATCTTTATTGAGAGCACCGTGGACTGGCTCTCACCGCCTGCTTAAGGCGGGCCGACCGTGTTTTCCCGGTTGAAAGCCAGGGGATCGTTACTGTAAAATACCAACAATAGTAATGTGTTGTTTATCATGTTTATTTCCTCGACCTCCGTGCTAAAGACGCTAGTGTAGTTAACTGGCTTCTTTGCAGCCGTAACACGGCCGGAGGGACTTTCTCCAGTTTTTCGCCACACAATATTACATGTTTTGAATGGTACGTGGATTGGTAACCTCAGGCCGATATCTAATGCGTGAATTACGTCAGTATCAGAACCCGATACCGATATTGTATTGGATCGTCCCATCTCTAGATTATTTGTAACGAATAAAATAAAAACAGGATATTTAGCAGGAGCGGTAACAAAAACTCAAATGTTAGTAAGAGATTGTCCACAGCACTGACCGCTGTACCAAATAACATGATCACAAACATACAAATTTTAGTAGTAGTTTTAGAGTACTTGTGTAAATGTATTGTGTTGCCCCCTTAAAATAAGGGGCTAAATGTAACAACTGTTATGTCAACATTAAAATGGGACATTAAGAAGCCAAAATAATTTGATCTTATCACGTCTGTTTTGCAACATAAGAACAAAATAATCACAGTAAAACTGTTTACATTATTCTGTTGCGTACAGAACATGAAGACCAGATAACACTGGTTAAAAAGGTCTATAATATTCATATCTGAACCACATTATACATGCTGAGCTTCACAATGATAAACTCCCTGGCTGAAGGAGTGAAGGACGGTAGGTTTTGATTTAATTTGAAGGATATTTTGTTCCCTGCTAGCCGTGCTGAGACTACAGCAGTTATTACTGCTGAACCTTTACGTTCCTGCGAGGAATGCTGACAGAATATGAACCATGAAACACTAATCTGAACACAGCCAGATTCATGACAGCCAACATGTGTGGCCCACACACTTGAGATATCATATATCACTAATCTAATATCAAGTGAAAAGTGATAATTTAGGCTATTAATGATATTGCAGTTAAAAACTTTGGATCAATTCTGAATACAGTCACGAGCTTGAGCTCTGTAAATAAGACAATTTTATGTTCAGCGGCTTCTCTGTTGCTTTGGCCAAGTGATGCTTTGACAGCATCTGGGCTGAAAACTCTGTTGATGTGTTCAGTTGTGACTAGCCACTCTAATTCAATTACGGAAAAAAACATTTCAAAACCTGATATTTAAGGAGGAAAAGTAAGAGGTTATGCACATCATGAAAATGCACATTTCACCTGGTGTATCTTGGCTCGACATCTTTTAAAAGAAGCCAAACTTTATTGCCATTGGAGAAAAAGTTGTAATTTTTGAAGTGGTGTGTGTATGAGGGGGATTATTTCTTGCTCTGTCTCCCTGGATATAGTTGCCACCCATGATATCTAACTCTAAGCTTTACACATAAACACACTCTCACACATTAGGGGTGGAGTACGGAGAGAAAACATGATTTGTGTGTGGATGTCCGGCATGTGAACATTTTGATTGATGGGCAGCTAAAGAACACAGGCCGATCCTTATTAGTTAGGCTGAAGGCTGCCAGCTCTGAGGGATGCGTGGGCATGTCCTCCTTGGTAAGTGATCAGGTGTTTGACTATGTCTGGTAGGAAGGAAGTCCTTATTAATGTTGAGGAGAAGGCCGAGGCTCAGCAACCTCAGGCATGCCCGCCCACACACACACACACACACACACACACACACACACACACACACACATACACACATACACACACACACACGCTCCCATCCAAACAGCACAGTACTGCTCTCGCTGTGGTTCATTACTGTAGAAGAGAGCTGGTGTGCTCTTACATGAAAAGTCATGATTGGGAACAGATATCTACAGCTGTGGAGGTGTTAAAATAAATCTATCAACATCTTTTACCGTTTTAACCCTCCCTGTACTTTTTTCTTTTCTGGCCTTTGTTTTACCGAAATACTTTTAACCTGCATTAACTAACGTAAGGTGTAAACACAACAGTGACATATTATCACCTGTTAAGTTAACCATAGACTATATATAAAGATGGACGACATGGCAGCTCCCCTGAAGTGAAGCCAAAACATCTTGATCACCCCCTGGTGGCTGGCTGCAGTATAGGTCATGAATCCCCTCCATGCAGATGGGACATGGACCAAATTAAAAAACACGTCAGAAACATTTTTCCCAAAGATGGTTGCTGTCATTTTAGGTTCTTATCACGTATGTTCATGTGTTCATTTTTCTGATGAGTTTGGTTTTAATTAGTTATTTGATGCTATAAAAAGAGGATGAGACGTCATGATTGACAGCGGTGATTGGCAGCTGCTCTGAGTATAAAGCTAGTTGTACGTAGAGTAGGAACGTCGAGAGGAGATGTAACTTTAACTTTCCATAACCGTGAATGTTTGTTTCAACCATAACGATCTGTATATAAAGTTATTCATAGAAACGTCTGTATATATAGATCTTTATATAACATATAATAACATATTATATGGTTCATACAGTCACTGACCGTGTTGCTTGCTAGCTTAGTGACATTTCCACTGGTGGTTAGCCAGTGATGTCTGACCATTGTGTGTGTTCATATCCATACGCAGATAACTTTTGTACAGTGGGTGGAAGTAGAGACACGTCGTCCATCTACATATACAGTCTATGTGATGAACATGCCACTTTAGTGTAAAAAGGTGAAAGTCTAGAGCCAGTGTTTGGTTTGTCCATTCTGGGCTACTGTAGAAACATGGCTTTGCTAAATGGCGGGGTCCGTAGAAGAGGATGCGCTCCCTGTGTAGATATGAAGGGCTCATTTTAAACTAACGAAAACATGATTCTTAGTTTCAGGTGATTATACACTAATGAAAACACAACGAATATTATATTCCATTACTGCCAATAGATCCCACTACGTTCTACATACTGGCCCCTTTAAGTCCAATATTCACTCTCTTTTAGCTCTGAAACTCACTAATTAACACATTATATCTTGTTTGTTTAATCCATGTGTAAAAACAGCATGCTGTGGTTATATGTGCCAGACATCAAACAAACGTAGATATATTTTGTTAATTAGTGAGCTCTAGAGATGCTGTCAGGTGTATTTTGTTACTTTCGTAGTGAGCAAGACTAGCTGTTTCAGTCGTTCAGCTAAGCTAAGCTAACTGGCTGCTGGTGGTATCTTCATATTTACTACGAAGATATGAGAATGGTATCAATCTTCTCATCTAACTCTCGGCAGCTGCAAGTCATAAACCAAAAAAAATGAGCTGAAAGAATCGGGACCACTTTTACATACAACTTGTGATTAGTGATCAGTGCAGCTTTAAACTCTGTATCTTTAGCAAAAAACACCATCCATTTTGGGTGGGTGTGGGAATCCCCTTGACCCTTCATCGTCGGGGACAGAAATACCAGCGACCCGTGAAACGAACACATCACACCTACACAGCCACTTCACTCCCACCATTAACACTGAACTTTAAAGGCCTACAACAGCTCTTTTCCCCCTGTAATCCATCTGCACCACAAAGCTCAACTCTCCTTGGGGACAGTGTAATATAAACATATTCAGCATGCCTCAGTATTTCCAAAGCCACCCACATTAAGCCTTACCCCATCTGAGAGAAAGGGGATCTAGGTCTGAATCAGTGCCGCTTTATTTACAACTCTTACAAAACAAACTTTTAAAAGCTAATTCCCTTTTGCTCGTGCAGTGGAGAGGCAATGAAAGCCCTGCCTTATGTTACAGGGTTGTGAGACCGTGGGCAGCACAAAACCAACAGTTGTGAGCTCTGCCTTCCTTCCTTTGCTTTACAAGGGGATGCAGATTGGAGAAATATGTTGGCTGTTGTGAGCAAATCCGCTTCATGGAGTTAGACTGTTGGAAAACCACAGTCGGACAGAAAACAAGCCGCCTGGCCAGAGCCCATGTTTGAATTACACTCAGTGTTGATTTATCTGCTGCCCAGAGTATGTAATCGAATGTCTAATGGACTCACTGTTCATTAGTGAATTAACACTTTTGAACATTTACATCATCAAGTCACGTGTTTTCAATTTATGAAAGAAAAAGTTATTTCAGAGTTTTTCCTCAGAGGGTGGGGATATTTTTTCTCTGGTGAAACCCATTCTGAAAAATATAGAATTACAGAACCAGTTTCATTAACTAAAGGTCAACACGAGACCAGAACACCTCTTAAAACTGTGCCTCGTAAAGATTTAAAGGGAACATTACTGACATTTTTAAAGAACCAATCCATAAATGTCTGTCTGTGGCCTGTGTTGAAATACTATCATCCCAAACTAATCAAAAACTCAGTGTACTTTTCTTAGTTTGACAGACAGAACATGATGTTTGACCTACATGTCGTGTGAATTTACTAGGGGTGGGGGAAAAATCGCCTAATCACCTATGTTTCGCAATTTTTTTTTTAAGATTTTGAAATTGATTTTTGAATGCCATAATATACTGTATAAACAGTATATATGAATATGATGGGGCTGCACAGTGGTGCAGTGGTTAGCACTGTCGCCTCACAGAAAGAGGGTTCCCGGTTCAAATCCGGCTTCCTTCCACAGTCCTAAAACATGCAGGTTAGGTTAATTGTTGACTCTTAATTGCCCGTAGGTGTGAATGTGAGCGGGAATGGTTGTCTGTCTCTGTGTCAGCCCTGTGATAGTCTGGCGACCTGTCCAGGGTGTACCCCGCCTTCGCCCAATGTCAGCTGGGATTGGCTCCAGCCGCCCCGTGACCCCGGATAAGCGGTTACAGATAATGGATGGATGAGTATGATGTCTATATATGTCTATATATATATATATATATATATATGTCTGTATATGAGTCTATGAAGAGGTAGAAGGAAGTTACCGCTTTTATTGTTGTAGTCCGAGTAACGTGATGTCATATCTGTTCCGTATCCATCAAAATCCAAAACAAACTGCAGGTAGCCAAAATGAGAACGTAGAAAACGACGAAGGGTCTGCGTGGATACGACCTGCACCATCATATTTTAAATCCAAAGTGGTAAACACTACAAATACAGTAAATGGAAACACTTTGGGTTTCACACATTGCCAGGAAAAGCAGAGCTAGACATGGCTAAAGCTGCATGCTAACTCTGTCATGGAAAGGTATGTATCGTATTGCGGTAACTAGGGCTGTCACGATATCAATTTTTCTCAATACGATTATCATGGCAAAAAAATATCACGATAACGATATTACGCAATCACTTGAAATACATCTGTAACTTTATTTGGTCCAACGTTTGTTTGTTTTCTTTCCTAAACAATGGATAACAGTGTATTTTACATAGCAGTGTGTGTCTTAACTGAATAAACAAATACAATATAATAAATAGGCCTAGCTGACCTGCTCCTTTTTCATTCCCTGATGATTTCTCACGTTTCTTGGATGCTGCTGCCTGACCACAAGAAGTAGAGTACCAGCTTTCACTGTCTTGTTTAACAGACAGTGAAAGCTGGTACTCTACTTCTTGTGGACATAATCATTCACTATCACCGGTGGGGTCCGAGCTAGCCAACACCGCCCAGCTCCAGCCGGTTGAAGCTGGCCAGCCAGGACCCGCCGGTGGTGACGGGTGGCTCGGCTGGTTGGAGCCGGGTGGGGTTGGCCAGCCGGAGCCCGCCAATGATAGCGAACGACCCAGCCAGCCAAAGCCAAGCAATGCCAGCCGACCGGTTCACAATTAGTAGTTAATAGTTACAATTCAACTATATATGTCACTTTACTGAGTTAAAACATTTTATTATTATTTTCCTGTCTTGATTTTAGCATCAGCCTGATTTTGAATAGATATGATGGTATTTTATAAATTTGTTTAGTGTCTGTTTCTCAGTGACATTTTACTGCATTTACTTTCACATACAGCTATTTTAATAGCCGTCAAAAAGAAATGCTTGTTTATAGAGTCTGTTCATTTAGAGTAGATCTAAAGAGACATAGATCCTCCTTTAACACTGTCCTCTTGTATTTGGTCACATTTTTAGTGCTGCTCTAATTTATTGTGTCTGCACAGAAAAAAATAACCACTTAGATGACCGAGCTCATGTAATTTTAAAAGGCTGTCTGTCTGTGTTTGGTGAAATTGTCAGTAACAAAATATGTGGGCGTCTGTAAAAGAGCATGATGTCATTGTTTGTGTCACCACATTTGACCATTTTTGCTTTATAAACGAACTGGAATGCATTTTCTATAAAATAACAAATACCATCTTTGAATATTGCAGATTTAACAGTTCCTTTTACAAAGACACTAAAAAACTAAAACTAAACTAAAGAGACCACACACTGGACCATACCAATTTATAATAAATTATCAAACATGACATATCCCTTCTCTATTTAGCACCAGTGAGTCTGACAATGGAGTGGCTCCTTCTGAAATTTGTTTTGCTAGAGCCATAAAACTTCATGTGCGGTAGTTTTCTTTGTAAATGCTATTTGCTGCTGCAGTGACCCGGTATCATCGTACTACTTCTCACCTTGTCTTCAGGATTCACCTTTAAAAGGTGCTAAATATGAGATTGGGAGCATTTCTATTGCCTCTGCACAGCTCTCAACATGGCGACGGCTGAACCGTCATCTCATCGCTAACGGTGCTAACAGCGAAAACAACGGCAACAGTGCTGACAGAGCTAAAGGCCTCACAGTTTAACATATGTCTCAATTCCCTGATTATCAGCTCTTAATTAAAAGATTCGTTTTTCCACTCAAAAAGTGCAGCATTTGGAAAGGAATACGGTTGGATTTCTGTGCCAATGTGTTAGTTAAAAATACTTAATAAATATAAAACACATTACAAGGATTGTGCTGTTGCCCCTCTCCAGTTTCCAATCTGTCACCGCTTGTGTCAGAGATGCTCACTGTGTTGCTCTCATAAAGGGGGCGCATCTGCAAAACACAACTTTTTATCTTCCACTCTGAAGTGATGTGGTGGGCAGCCAGTCACAGTTTCAGTCATTTTCAGTAGCCCTGGATGTCCATCCGTCTCTGTAGTAAGAGCTACACGGTACAATTCTTTCACAATTCCTAGTCGTGTCTGTTCGAGAATTACTGTGTTGCTTAAGCGCGGCTCAAGTAACGATACGTTAATCATATGCTGAAATCCAGCGTCCTCCACGACTGCAAAAGCTGCATATCTTTCGATATAAACCTCCCCAATGCTGTAGTTGTGGTTTTTGCCCTGTCTGAATCTGCTTGTAGAGGCTGTTTAAATGCTGCGGGGAGAAGGAGTTGTTCTTTCCCACCCAGCTCTCTTCTCCTTGCGCTAACGACAGACACACCGAGGTGATGTCTTCATAAATGGCTCATCATATTGGAAGTATTGCCGCTAGCATAAACCAGACATGTTGCAGAGTGTCCGTTTTATCCACCACATTTTTCCTTCGTTTTCATAGGTAACACTAAATCCGTAATGCTCCCATACAGTAGAGCGAAACAATGCTGGTGGATCCTGTACTTTATCGTGTCCACTCACCATTTCCTTAACTGACTGACAGCCGCACTCTGCATTTCATCCGTGCCAACTGAGAAGGAGGCTTGGTCACGAGCCAATAGCAACGCACGACCGCAGCTTCAGTTACACTCGCATGTGTTATACCCCATACCTCAAGACCCATGTTCGCCCGTGTCCATGCCTCTTTCCATAGGCCTTGAATTGTAGTGTGACAATAAATGGGAGCCTAACTCTACATGAAATAAATACACAATCTGCCTCATAAAGTGTTTCAAATGAACCGAACAATGCTACATTTCCACAACGGAGTTGTCGGTCGGAACGGCATTATCAGCTGTAACCGCCTTATGAGTGCAGTGCAGAGTGGGCCAGTACCAGTGGGGCACACTCAAATGCACGAACATGCACTAAAAGCATAATGTGTTTTCGTTACCTTAGAATGAGCCGTTTATATCTACATAGGGAGCGGGTCCTCTTCACGGAGTCCGTCATGTTGCACCGCCATGTTTCTACAGTAGCCCAGAACGGACAAACCAAACACTGTTTACTTTTCCTGCTTGGACCGGAGTCGATAACTTGCCTGATTTCTCTCCAACCAGCAGTCCAAAACCCAAAGAAATTCAGTTTTCTATCACATACTTTAAGACAAAGGAAAGCAGCCAAACGTAACATTTGACAATTAATATATCATCAAAATAGTTAATGTTTCTGTTGATCAGCTAATCTATTTTGCTTCAGCTCCAATTTTAAGAAGAAAAACATATGTAGTCATTAGTAAATATATTTTTTGCTTCTCAGTTTATCAATCAAATTACTTAATAAACTCATGTTGTACTTAACACCACCACTATTAAATGTATATAATTCACTTAATAATTCCCCCATTGTAGTGTCTTTTTAAAGCTGTTCTTTCTTAATAATGTATTAAGCAAAGTTAGAGTCTTCCTATTCTCTGGTTGGCCTTGATATCCTTTCATGGTCACACAGCTTTAAAAAGTGCACAGTGTTCTCCAGTTCTCTTGGAGAAGCAGAAAATTGAGTAACTGAGGCCGGGGAACGCCGTGCCAGTCACTGTGCCCTGGTGAGCACGAAGCGGGTGGCCTCGCTCGGCGCAGGATAAAGCTGTCCAGAGGCTGCCTTCAGCATCCGTGTCTGTCTGCCAAGCGCTGCTAGCATGTCCCAGGGTAGGCTGGGAGGACAAGACCGCTCAACAAGGCCTCTGCATTGAGTGCAGTCCATTTAAAATAACCTATGGATAAATAAATACAGGACCTAAGTTCACTGTACAGTAATTGGTCAGGAAACCAACAGAGACAAGCTCATTTACAGTAAATGGATCAGCTTTGAGTCGGTGAAGTGCACTTGGCTCACACCGTGCATTATAACGATTTGGAAATTTCAAGTGAAGCTTTTTTTCTTCTTCAGTGTTTAAATACTTACTGAAATGTCTCATAGAAGTATTTTTTCACTGGGAAAACAAAACTGTATCTGTGTGTCAGAGCACAAGTAAATATAGAATAATGTTAAATATAGAAACATTACAGCGAGTGCTTATAGATGATGTAAGAGCAAATTAACACGCGAGGAAAACAAGGGGAGTCTGACTAATTCTGATAATATTACTTCAGTTTCTGCAAACTTTGTTTTACTTTTCAAGGACATGCAGGAACATGTACACACACTCTCTCTCTCTCTCTCTCTTTCTCTCTCTCTCTCTCTCACACACAACCACACACCCACACCCACACACACACAGTGGTTAGTCTGGCCAACCTTGTTGACCCACTGGCTTAGCTGTGGTTGCACGCTGGACGCAAAGCACTCATTAACGATTTGAGCCTGCTCTTCACTTATGCAAACAAACAGACTCGGCCCGTCATTACCGTAACACCATGTGTGTGTGGTCTTCTCAATCAGACCTCTATTGATTCTTCAATTTTCGCCGAGGCTGAGGCAAGGCGAAACGGCACGATTTGTCAAGCGTGTAAAAGACGTGGAGCACGCAGACTTGTGGCATGTTTCAAAGCGGTTCTCACACCGGCGGACACATTTTTCATCAGCCTCAAATACTGCACAGTAGTTGTTGCAGCGGGCAGAAGTCTGTTCCACAGGCAATGCCACGGCATCACCACAAGCCACAAAACATAAAACACCACAGTGGGTTTTATGTTGCGTGTAAAATGCCATCATAACCCGAGAGCGCTTACCTACCCCTCTACACCAGCTCCACTTTCGCCCCTCAGACAGAGCTATCTTTACATGGACGAGCAGTGCAGAGTCTGACTGTGAGCTCTGCTCGTGTGTTGCTTGGCAGCCGGGCAGAAGTTTATGGTAATGTTTTGGGTGATAGGTCAGGGGCAGGAGGGTGGCGGCCATTGGTGGTGGCTGTGTGGTGACTGTGTGGGGTTTCAGGCTGTGTCCAGCTGGCCTGGGGTCTACCTCTGAGGTCAGGAGAGTGAGAGGGGGGCATCAGACATGGGGCAGCTTGTGGTTTAGGTTTGGGGGGGCAAGTAAGGAGTAAGGAGCAAGGAGCCCCCCCTCCCCTCCCCAGAGCCTGGAGCACAGGGCCACTGCAGAGAGGCCGGCCACAGTCAGACACCCCACCATCAACATCTGCCAAGAGAGAAATGCTAATGTGGTGGGCACCTCATAAAGCCAGGTCAAAGACTCGGCCTCTGGACTTGTTTTTCTGCTTTTTGAATCACTCTGAATCACATCATGGGCATGATCAAACACACGGTTTAATCATAAGATGAACAACATTTATGGTTTTCACTAGAAACAAGCTCTAACATTGAATAAATGGGCGTAAAAACACTCCAGTTCAGATGAGAGTAGAGCTGTGCCAGGCAGGAATCATTTCATCTTAGAAATACATTTTACAGGCAAAATGTCCAGTGGCAGATATTTCCTGTCTGAAAAATAATGATTTAATGTACCTGTGCTCTAGACTGAGTCTGGACAACATGCTTTTGTCCTAGTAGGACCTCCCCGACTCACTGTCTCCAGGAGCTTGACATTTATGGTTAATGTTAAGAAAAAAGTCCAGCAGTAAATAAGAAATCAGCCCCAAAGCGCTACCTGAGGAGGATTATCATATATCAAGCAGCAGAAACAGAAACAGACAAATCTTGCAGCTACTTTCAGATCAAGTAAATGCGTGACGGAGGAGGGCATGTTTGGGTAACCCTGAGCAGGAATTAGGTAATGTTCAGGATGTATGCCTCTTAAAGTGTGGAGCAGTGACCCTTCTCTGACATCCTGACTAAACTGTCCATTGTGCATTGTGGCTCAAAACTGAAAAGTCTGCTTTTACTTTTGGAAACATCGACTCAAAACCTGCAAATACAATACAATGGATGTGAAGATGTAAAATGTTGTACAAAACATTATTGTTTTAAGCAATATGCTAAGAGCTACATCCACAGTATCAGTTGGATCCAGGTTCTTAAGGAATTCTTTAAACGTTATAAAGTCGAAACAGTTAGTCAATTAATTGATTATTTGATTGACAGGAAATTAATTGGCAACTATTTTGATAATGAATGAATCATTTCAATATTTTTTTGAGCAAAAATCCCAAACATTCACTGGTGCCAGCTGCTCAAATGTGAAGATTTGTTGCTGTTATTTGTCACATATGACAGTTGACTGAACACTTTTGGATTTTAGACTGTTGGTCAGAAAACAAACACAAAACCATAAATTGATTAGTTGAGGAAACAATCTGCAGATTAATAAATTATGAAAACAATAGTTGCATGCAGCCCTAAAACAGTATTTATATAATAACTGGCACACTGCTATGGCTAACAACAATATCAGAAATGTCCATTCTTTAAAAGGTGCTAAATGCGAGTGGGTGCTATGCTTCCGCAACGACGCCTTCGGTCGGGACGGCGTTATCAGCTATAACTGCCGTATGAGAACAGTGCAGCCCAGCTATGTCAACAAAGAGAAAAACTCGTACAACACACACAGAGGGAGAGCGACTTCATTCTCTGCTCAGGCAGACATTACTCTCAAACATGTTTACATAATTCTGGATGCTTCATTCATTTAGATTCGGTACCACAGCACCACCAATGCAATCAGGAAATATTTTTGGAATAAAATTGTATACAAGTTTTATAATTGAATATGTAATCATGACTTTTGTCGTGATTTGCAAATGATCCAGAAATATTGTTTCAGTAAAAGGACAATATATTGTTTACTCTAAACTCAAAACCTGCCTGCTAACTTTTTCTGAAACTTCAACCACATCTCATGGCCTTTTCTCGACAGATGGAAGTGGTCTGAAAATATAAAAAAAACTGAAAATAGCCTGAAAACATACAGTAACAAACAATACAGTAAACACCATTTTACAGCCTCAGCACATACAACAGCATGGCTCAGCCATACTAAAGAGCGATTTAATGGAAATCTTTAACAACTGATTTCCATTTCCAGAGTTTTCCATCTAACCAGACAAATCACTATTTAAACAAAGTCACCTGAAGTTCACAGCATTTCAACTTTGCAGTGTCCCAAAGCAAATCTAATGGAGAGCTCTATTCTTCCACTGCTGAATTTGAGCATCCAGATTTAATGTGACACATTTGAAGCACCAATAAACCACCAACCGAAAAGAAAACAGAGTGCATCAATTTTAAATTTCATCTCCTGAGCTTTTATGAACAAAACGCTGCCTCAGTAGCAGAGCTGTTGAAAATAGCTGAACCAGAAGAAGGTAAAGAGGAATAAAGAGCATTCCTGGGATGACAGTTATGATTGGTAGGTGTGAATGATTAGAAGAAAACTCTTCCAACTACCCACAATATGACATTATAAAGCATGCCTCAGATGAAACGACTGAAACGACCCGTACAGTAACTCACCGTTAAAAAACCATTATGAGGGGAAAGTAACTCTGCAAAAGTCATTTTTCAAGTGAGGTTTTCCAGGATAACAAACCTTAAGTTCTCATGTGAACAAATGGCCAAGCGATTAAAGCCCTGAGTGCATCATAAAGGGACCATTATCAAATACACTGTAAAACCTCTGATTCTGTTTTTTGCAGCTAAATATATGGTTATAGATGACATTTGAGGTGTTATATAAGATTGTTTGAATGTCATGTTTAACAGAAACGGCAGTGAATTATTATTTTTTAAATGTTTTTAGTGTACATGTCTTCACTTTTCACTTAACCGTAATGTTCAAATTTCACTAAAGCTGGGATAGTGTTAAAGGGGAGTGGTGCTGTAAAAAAGTAATAAAATAATAGAGAACGCTGACAGCACCAGAGTATGACTTGTGCGGGAATTAACACTGACTAATGTACATGCCAAGTACATGGTGTCTCTGAATGTAACTCCACAACAAAAGCAGGAACTGTTGCTGCAACTAAAGCCGGGATTTATGACATAATTGGGTGGTCCAATAAGAGGGAATGGGTACAACACATCCAAAAATAGATGCCGAACTCTGAATTTATACATGAAATTTGGGTGTTTCTCTGGATGCAGAGTGTGTGTGAGCTGGATGCTTGGAACAGGAGGGTGGGTGTGTATATTATGTTCTGTATGTGTGAAGTAGGTGCAGTGTGAAAAGGATGAAAAACGGACAGGAATACTGCTCTGTGTTGAGAGTGCAATTTAGCATGAATCAAAAGCAGCTTTCCTGGCTCCCGTTCCCTACGCTGCTGTCTGCCAGGAAATGGGATTTTTTTCATATTTTCTTGCAGGTAAAGTCTTTGCAGAATGGAATCAAATGAGGTATTTTTTCCCCACCGAATGTTAAAGTGTTGGAAGTTTGAGGCAGACTCGCTGGAAACAGAAGAAAGCTGAGTTTTGGAGACAGCAGGGGGGGTCCCGGCCCCAAACCCCTTCTGGACCCCTTGCTGAATTGAATCATGACTGCTAGTAAAATACTGAGCCCTCTATTAAGTAATTTACCACCAACTGGTCTACAGTCTAGCCTGAAGTGATTCTACTAATCATCACTGCTTGCAGAAATAATTTATGGGTTTTATTCATGAGGAGTAATGCAAGTTATTCCATCCAGTAAAACAGTGCAAGTAGGTGCAGTAACCACATAAATGACTCAGAATTTTTGAATGGACTGTATTCATCTTAGTCACCTCACAAACATTTTTAACTATGAATTCCTAAAAAAAGGCAAAGACGCAGTGTATTTATATTGTATCTATGTTACACTGTAAATGTTGCAGTACTACATTACGTATATACTGTAAGTATAATATTACAAGAGAATATATTTAGCAAGAAAAAGAGATTGATAAGTATCTAAAACCTAAAAGCTGTGCAACTCCTTGGTCTGAAAAGTGAAGCCAATGTGGAAGTACCTTAAACTTGCATTATTTCTAACAGCCAGCAGGGGGCGACTCCTCTGGTTGCAAAAAGAAGTCTGATTGTATAGAAGTCTATGAGAAAATGACCCTACTTCTCACATGATTTATTGCCTCAGTAAACATTGTAAACATGAGTTTATGATCTCAATTGCTAGTTTCAAGTCTTCTTCAATACATCATGATGTTCATTTAGTAAATTATGGTCCCATTTAGAGTCAAATAGACCATTAAGCAACCAAATTTCATGGCAATCCATCAAATATTTGTCAAGACATTTCACTAAAAGTCAAATAGTCAACCTACTGGTAGCACTATAAAAAGCCAGGGGTCAACAAAATCAGTAAGGTTCATCTTCTGGGGACCATGGATGTCTGTATACAATTTCACGGCAATCCATCAAATGGTTCTTGAGATATTTCAATCAAGTCAAGAGGTGGACAGAAAGACCGACCAGCGGACAGACCAATACTGCTATTCCTAGAGCCACACCACATTGAGTTGAGTATAATAAAGGAGGACATTGGTAGTCTGTACGGAGGCGGAATTTCAGAATGTACTTACTGCATCAGCAGCACAGGCTGTACTATTGTTCTTCAACTGATGGGTCATGACCCAGAAATGAATCACAGGAACATTGAACTGATTTGAGAACAATCTGCTGCCAGACCTACACTAACTGTAATCACAACTGAGAGACTCTCATGAACCCTGAGTACACATACAGCCATGTTCATGTTCTCATTATCTTTCATTTGAGTCCAATTACATTTTACGCAGAGATCACTTTGAACAAACTCAAGAACAACATGTTCGTATTGTACCTACCATGAATTATGCGGAAATAATTTGCAGACTGTGAGATTCAAGATCACAAAGTTTCACAAGCGAAGCAACATGCAGAGTTTACGGTCCTCAGTTCAAGGAAAATGTTTAAGATCAAACATTGCAGGCTTCAATTGATTTTGCATCGGACAACACATTTTAGCCATGATGGCAGTGTGGCTCTTTAACGTTGGTCCAATACTTTGGTCCAGAATGCACCTCCTCATGGCTCTTTTTCGTTTCGTTTTCAGGCTTTAATCAGGCCAATCACAAGTCATTTCAGAGAGAGCGTTCCTATCGGCTGTGCTCTGGCTGGTGGGCGGTGCTTGGTATTTCCTCAACTGTTCTCAACATGGCTGCCGGGTCAAAAATGTTCTCATTTTACAGCTGAACAGAACACTACAAGATGTTTGTAAAAACATTTAAAGTGAGAAAAGGCATTACAGTAACAGAATATTGATTCATATTTGATCAGCGCTGCCTAGTTTGACCGTTTTATCGGAGTTCGCAAGTGATTGACAGCTCCTCAGAGACGGCAGGCTCCAGCTCGGCTCCGATTGGTTGTTTTCCTCCGGTCTGTGAAACCTTGCAGACGCCATTAGGAGCACCAGAGGACACAGAGGCACATGATTTTTTCAGATTACCTGTCTCATGCACTACTGTGGATATAGTGACTGCTCCATTTCTACCCACTGCTGCTTTAATACTTGAAATTAACCATGCTGCATATACTACTACACTTGGGCATGTCATGCTGTCAATCAATGTGATACTAAAAATACATGCACTTTTCACCACAGAGCTACCTCTGACATCAGACTACCGAATTTTAATGCGTGTATTTAATACGTTTTCAGTAAAATCACAAATGTTGCTCAGACTTCAGACCAACACAGTGAACCAGGAACTGTATACAGTTGCCTCAATGCAAAGCTCTCCACTTTCCTTATTAGCTGGATTTGAGAGATACCTCAGAGCCCACTGTAACCATTCGGTGGTGAGCTGGTTTGCTGAGGCAGAGTGGAGGTGAATTGAATGGTCTGCAGTGAGCGGCTGTGGGTTGGGTTTCTCTGAGGTTATGGTCATTCTCCCCTGGGAAAGTGGTTAGGTCTGGCTGTTTACTTTGGAGTAACCCTGCCCCTCCCCTTATACACTCTGCTTGGTAAACCATGATTACCTCCATTGGTGCACACCTGTCATTTCTGACCTCTTTATGATGAAATAATTAGTAGACTTTATTTGAATAATTTGAAATTGATTACAAATTAAGCTTGTGTTAAGTAAACTCTTGTGTGTGGGGGTTTGGATGCTACGTGGGCGCCACCTTCTTGTCACAGCAGGTGTGTGTGAAGGGTTGGGGGGAGAGAGAGAGGGGAGGGTGTTAGGACTAGACTTAATGGGTAGGGGCTAAGGTAGTGCCTGCATCTTCACCCAAAGAGGAGTTTGGCTTTCTCACTGTGCCTCTCTCTCAGACAGACTCACACAGTGCTGGACTGTAAAAAACCCTCTCAGCCCTGCTCTCCGGCTGCGGCCACCAGAGAAGATGCTTCATCGCCACTCTTCATGAGATTACTGCAACACTGGGTGGAGTGGCAGCGCTGCAGCTGATGGGCTGCTGCTGCTGCTCTTTCCATCTTTATCTCTCTTTCAATTGGGACGCTGGGGAGAAATAAATAGCTCGCCACACACTGTTGGGAGGCAAATGAATGGAGCAGAGTGACGGGGGATTTCCCCAGGCTGCCTTCACACCAATGGATCTGGACACAAGTTTTGAACTGGCCAAACTGTATTGGGCAGAATAATTTTTTACTTTGTAAATTAATTTTTGCAACGAGATCATTTCTTAGGAGCTTGAAGACTGACCTTTTTGTGGATTTTCTCTGTAAAGATTCACACCATGTAAGTCTATGTTTCTTCTTTACTTTAATAAACTGTTTGTTGGCACAACTAATGCAGCCTGGGAGATCTCACGTACTCAGGAACGGTGTCATTTTTCAGCTGCTTTCACTGCTACTGACAAACAATTTAGTATAAGTTCGTAAAACAAAGTTTTATTTAATTCGTTGAAGTGACTGATATAATATTTCTTGTGTTCTTCAGATCTTAAGCTCAAGGATGTGCTCTATAGTCGTGCTTCATCAGTGGAGTCTGGCAGTGTTCTTGCTGTGCTCCCCAGTGACTCTTGATGGGAGACCAGTTGATGCACTTAGTAGCAGAATGTGAGTTATTTTTTTTATTAATTTTGATGACCATAGAAAAGTAAAAGCAATATGCAACTCAAAAATTAAAAAACTAGTTAATTAGTAAAAGTGTCAAAGCAGCATTTTTGAAAGATTCCCGTTGTTTGGATTTAGAAAATACATTTACAGTTAATTAATCAGATTATATTAAGCTACAGAAGGTTTTCTCTGTTTCACCTCTGGCTTGTTGGGGTCTGGAGCTCAGATTAGTGATGGCTCTCACAAAGTTGTTTATGCTGCCACCTACTGTACTGAGGTTTCCTGGTGCCTGACCTTACATTTCAGCTTCCACCACTTCTAAAAACAGAAGCTAAACACTGTGATGTAAAATACAATTTCAAAAAAAGGTCAAACAAAAAAGAAAACAGATTTTGCTGGTGCTATCTCAGAAATGAGGAATTCTGGTTTAATTGATTCACTGGTAATGGTGAAAAAAAACAAAACAGATTTCTGACACATTTACAGAAAAGTGAACTTGGTGCTGCTCCCATCTCATATGATGCAGTTTTAGGATTTATTCATTAGCTTTTATGCAACCTTCCTTGTTAATCTGTGGTCTGTTCACTTTCACGCTTTAAGGAAGAGGTCAGTGAGCCACGCCCAGCTGATGCATGACAAGGGCCGCTCCTTGCAGGAGTTCAAGCGCCGCATGTGGCTGCAGGAGCTGCTGGAAGAGGTGCACACCGCCGACGAGCGAGCTCCACCTGTGCAGAGCAGAACCCAGAGCCAAACCTTCAGTGGGAATGCCCTGCTTGAGAAGCCCCCAGGGGCCACCAAGAACCTCCCTGACAGGTTCAGGCTGGACAGAGAGGGCCCTAACCTGCCCCAGGAGACCAACAAGGCTCTGGCTTATAAGGACCAGCCACTAAAAGTGGTCACCAAGAGGAAAAAAAAGGTGAGGTTAGGCCGACGCAGAGAGAGCGACAAGAAGCGGAGGCGAGCGCGGTCTGTCTCAACAAAAGAGCCATGAAGGACGCAGTGCCCTGGCTAAGAGACTCACAATAGCCTTTACATGGTACTGCACTAAGACACTGACATAGTTCAACTAGGCTGGGATCTGAGAGACTCTACCCATGGCTGACTCAGTCACTTCATATTACAGCCCCAGGTTGTACTTGTAAGATAATATTTTGCTGTGTTTGTATTTCCGATCATGAAGTCATATCAACTATCATCTTCTTAGGTCCATATTTATTTGGAACATCTCTAGGCATCTGTAACTTTGACTTCAAAACAAAGCCATATGTTGTCATCTCTAACCAGCTGTGTGCGCGAGTAGATCATAGGAGGAACTATTTATTGCCTAAATATAATGTAACTTCACAAAATTGGGAGGCTGAGTGGTCTACTTTTGTTTGGCTCTATATGTGTTGACTATCGTGAACTTCAAGTTACATACAAACTGTTCACTGCATACATCTGTTCCAACTGTTCTGCCATAATTTATTTCACTTTGAAAGTGTGTATTTATTTTGTGAATGTATCACGGTGCTGCTGACTAAATTCCATAATGCACTTTAGTTATATCCTGTACATGTTCTTTTGTGGTTGAGTTTTATTTTGATGTTTCTTTTTGATGGTCCTGCTCTCCTTTCCCACCTTAGATCCCTCATGGACTTGTAACTTATTGGATGCTTCATCAAATCCACTCTCACCATGTCACATTATAGTTTATTTTTATAGAAAGAGCCCGAGTCAGGGGCTGTCAGACTCATTTAATGTTCTTCACTTGCACTGAGGGCATACTGTACATGTTTCCAGTTAATCATTAAACATTAAAAGTGTAGCCATTAGAAATATTTTTGATTCACGGTCTCTTTGTTCAGCAGCCATATTACACCGGACATTTTACAAGAAAAGATATTCGCCAATGAAGCCCAATATCTGTAGAGCGCTTACTCTGATCTTTAACGTTGGATGGCTGCGTGGCCCATTATTGTCTAGAGTGGCCACGATCAGCTCCGGCGGCCGCGTCACAGTTGGAACGTGGCACAGCTGTGTTCGGTGGAATCCCAGGTGTGTTTGAAGGTGTGTTAAGATTAAGAGGTGTTGTCTCCAGAGGCTGCCACCTTCATCAGACAAAGTTCACAGATTGCCTCATTAACGTCATCAGGTTCCCTATTAGCATTGGGTTTAAAGCCAAAATATTGCCAAATAAGCTTTGCTTGTCGCTTTGACACCAAGTCCTCCACCATCATCTTGTTGGTCAACTCTCCTTCCTCTCATCACGTGATAAGTTAATAAGTCCTGCTACTCTGTGCTGTGACTCTGCTGCTGCATGGAACAGACACTTCAGTTTATAATTTTAGCGTCCACGTTCGTTGTCCGACAACACGCTTAGTATTTTATAAATTATAGTTTTTTATTTGATGAATGTGGGCGCTGATGTGCAAAAATGAACTAAATGGGTTTTATATCTAAAAAAGCAAAAGCAAAATGACGGTGGGCAAGTAATGTAATCGGTTTATGCCGGAACACCGAGTAACACCGGTAACACGGACTACCGTAGCAAGCCTAATGAGGTAATAGTAAAATGATTAGTCAAGTAATTGATTAGATACTAAACATTACCTTGATTTACTGCTTTTAATAGTCTTTTGTGATATACTGTATTTGAATTTGAAGACACATTTGAAGAGGTCACCGTGGGAAAATTATGATGGGCATTTTCGCTATTTTCTGTCATTTTATAGTCCAAACAATTAATTCAGAAAGTAATATAATATCCCTAACAGGATAAGTGATTGCAGATGATGGATGGATAATAAGATGAATTGATAATGAAAATAATTAGTTAGCCTAGTCGTTAATGACAAGTCAGACACTCTTCTCTGTACCATGATTGCATATATGTGAACTTTAAGTGTTGGTTGCATCAGGTGGACGTGAACACCTCAGCACTCTTTGAGCCAAAAATGAGATATAGACTAAACGCTAGTTTTGTTATTTCTCAGAGTAATATGCATAAAATTATATACTACAACCAT
This sequence comes from Sebastes fasciatus, assembly GCF_043250625.1. Taxonomy (NCBI): domain Eukaryota; kingdom Metazoa; phylum Chordata; class Actinopteri; order Perciformes; family Sebastidae; genus Sebastes; species Sebastes fasciatus. Next base: position 17,988,993 of record NC_133798.1, on the reverse strand, counting down.
ACGTAGATTGATTGCTAATCAGATTAATCTGCAACATTGACAACTATGTATTTTACTTCTAAAACCTGACGATTATTATTGACTATTATTTTTGATAAATCATTTTGTCTATACAATTTGAGAAAATAGTGAAAAATGTACAAGGTGACCTCTTCCAATAGCTTGTTTTGTCCGATCAAAAAGCCGAATATATTCAGTATTTGATCATATAAGACAAAGAAAAGCAGCAAATCCTCACATTTGAGAATATGGAACCAGCAAATGGTTTGGTGCTCTTGCTTGAAACGTGATTCAAACAATTTAATTGAAAATAGATTATCAAAGTAGTTGACAGTTGATTTCCTGTTGACTAAAAGATTAGTCAACCAATTACTTCAGCTTTATTGTGCATAAATAAATGAATGATATACTACAAGGTAATACAAAAACTATGATTGCAAAGCAGCCTAATTTGCAGCAGGACCAGTTACCCATTTTATCCCTAAAATCTTAAATTGATAAGGACAGGACCAGTATGCACTACCAGCCTCTTCATGAAGAATCAGTGGCTTAACAGAATCAGGTAAAAATGGCAACGAATGGGCCTGAGTTCAATCAGCAGTAAGTATCTGTCCTGCTGAAGTGTCTTTGAGCATATCATTGACTTCCTTTCAGTTTTTGAGGTGCTGGTTTGTATATTTCATCATAACCTTTAACCTTACTAAAGAGGTGGGAAGATTTGGGTCAAGACAGGTTTTTAAAATTGACTATAAAAAGGTGAAAAACATCAATGTTTTTGTTGACTTTTGGGCACGGACAGAGCACAATGAAGCTGTTAAAGTCCCACTTGAGAACATGTGGCATTTTTAACAGCCGCTTACTGAATGGCACAGACACTGGTAATGGAGGGGTTAGCAAATGCATCAGCATCAGCTATATCCTGTGCTAAGAGCAGCAGTGTACACCGATGGCCATTAGCTGACACAGAGTCATAAATGCTGTGGAAAGCCTGATAAAGCCGCCGTCAGGAGCCTGCAGCTCACACTGAACAAATCAATCAAACAATGGAGAGAGACATTAATATCTCCAGAGGAGGGGAGGAACAGTAATCAATGGACTGGTCTCTCTTTCTTTGGAGAGTGCTCATTTTTAAATATAATTCATACAGTGTGAATGAAATCCTAATAAACAGAGAGGCTTAACAGGTTAGGAAAGGTCAATACAAGTTTATACAAACAGCAACACAGTCTCAGTCAATGAGGTATTTTTATAGTTCCGAAAAGACTGATATAGTTCAACAAGTGTAGCGGTTACTAAAAATGAAAATAACTAAAACGACTAAAATACACACATCCTCTAATAACAATAACAAAACAGGCATGTATAGTACATCACTGTTCCCTGAGCAGCTGGTCGTTTCTCTTTAAACCAAGTCAACCAGAATCAATTTGACCCAAGTGATGTTTGCCTTCCTTCCCTTCACATTCAGCTATCACACTTTGTAATGAGTCCTGAGAGGCTGCCACCTCTCCCTTCATCAGTCCAGTTTAACAGGATGGACACCAGTGAATTACAAGTTAACATTATTGGGATAGCTCACTCACAAACATGAGCCTGAAGATACTGCTTTGAGGAACGACGATGGTGAGTGTGTCCCGATGATGGAGAATTATTACATATGGCACCATTTTATAATGCAATGACCTCTGATCAGACAAACACCTGTTACAGTTGATTACACTATCAGTCCAAATATACAGCAGTTAAGAGTAGCTGTCAACACGTTTTGTATCTTAGCAGACGACCATATTGCTGTTGCTATGTAAAAACCTTGTACCTTTTATTTTGGTGGTATTACATTGTGTGTTTTGGTGACGTTATGATAGAAAACATACTATCAATATGGGTCTACATAAGCCTTTCGGATGCTATTTGATTAACAAAAAATGCATTTTGGCCATGCTAGAATGACAAAGCTGTTATGTCTTGATAAGAAATGTAACTCTCCTCTAGTGCTGCAACTAACGATTATTGTCATTGTCGATTAATCTGTTGATTACTTTCTCGATTAATTGATTAGTTGTTTGGTCTTTAAAATGTCAGAAAATGGTAAAAAAATGTCGATCAGTATTTCCCAAAGCTCAAGATGACGTCTTCAAATGTCTTGTTTCGTCCACAACTCAAAGATATTCAGTTTACTGTCACAGAGGAGTAAAGAAACCAGAAAATATTCACATTTAAGAAGCTGAAATCAGAGAATTTTGGCTTGTTTTTCTTAAAAGAATTACTCAAACTGATTAATTGATTATCAAAATAGTTGGCGATTATTTTAATTGGTGACAACTCATTGATTAATCGTTGCAGTTCTAGTTTCCTCTTTCACTAACAACATAAATAGAGCTCCAACTAATGATTATTTTCATGATATTTTATCAATTAAATGATAATGTTTTGTATACAAAAGGAAAATAGCAAAAAATACTCGTGTTTTTCCAGAGGCCAATGTGACAAATTTTGTCTTGCTTTGTTTAGCCAATAGTCAAACCCACCAAAATATGAAGTTTACTATTGTATATGACAAAGAAAAGCAATTTGGAATTTTTGCTGAAACAATTAAGCTGCCTTCACATACAGAAATCATAAAGAAATTTGCTCTTTGCTCACTGCCAGGTAGGGCGCAGAGCCTTGCACAGGCAAAGCTCAGCACAGGTATAATATGTCATTAAAAAGTATGCGAGGAAGCTACTTCACTGTTCCTAGGCAACAGTTGTAGCTGTTATCTCATTGGTTGTGCTTTGAAAGGTCAGCGGCAACCAAGGTCAAAGTTTAAATAATTTGAACTTTGAGCGCAGTGCTCGGTGGCAGTTTCGGGCGGTGCGCCACGCCAAGGCTAGCGCTTCCGCCTGCTCTCCCCATAGGAAAACAAGGGCAGTCTGCAAAGAGCGATTTTACCTCTGATCATGTGTGGGCGGCTTTAAAAGATTATAAAAATAGTTACATATTAGGATTTTGTCAATCGACTGATCCTAAACATAAATGATGAATAAATGTTTTATTTGTTTTCATTTGAAAGGTGATGTCAAGTCGGTGATAACATGGCTGTTCCCAATACGTATGTGCTGATCTTTGCCTGTACCTGTGCCGTGATCCTGGGCATCGGGCTCTGTGCCAACCTGCTGGTCTTCTCTCTGTTTGCCAAGTACAACACGTTGCGTAAGAATCGCCTCGACATCCTCCTCCTCAGTATGACTCTGGCCGACTTCCTCACCCTCCTGCTCATCCCCTTCACCTTGCACTCTGCCGTCAGTCTCTCCTGGCCTCTGGATGACACATCCTGCAAGGTCTACCAGTTCCTGCTGGCCTTCAGCCTGGCCGCCAGCACCTACTCGTTGTGTGCCGTGTCCATGACCCGCGCCATGATCATCACCAACCCGTACCATCCGCCCACCATGGACCTGGTGATCCTCTTGTTTGTCTTGGTCTGGGCCCTCAGCTTCTTCATCAGCCTGCCGCTGCGTATGTTTGCCACCAAAGAGAGCCTGGGCCCAAGCCTTGCCAACTTCACCTTCTGCCTTCCAACCATTCATGAGCACCACTACCAAGTGGTGCTGAGCCAGTTTGTACTTTACTACTTTGTTCCAATGCTAGTCATCGCCTTCAACTATGTCCGGCTGGCTCTTTTTCTCCACAAGAGCCCTGTAATGTCGGTGTCCAGTGCCAGGAACACCCGCCGTGCCTCTGTCATGGTGTTCTTGGCTGCCGCTACCTTCTCAGTGTGCTGGCTACCTGGTTATGTGCTGGAGCTCTGTGTGTACCTGGGGCTGTATCGCCACGGACAGGCTTGGGAGATGTTTTACTTCATCTGTACTGTGCTGCAGTACCTGCACCCCTGTATCAACCCTGTGCTCTATGTGCTGCTGTCGAAGCGCTACCGCCACAGGAGGGCAGCCTGGCTCTTCAGCTGTAACAGGAACAGAGTGCAGCCGCAGGTCATCAGTGTCACCACAGACAGCTTTTAAAAACAGCTCATTGAGCAATGACTTGACACTTCAGGGACGCTTGTATTATATTTACTACTGTTTACAACAAGATGGATGTTTTTGTGATTACTTTCAGATTTCACCTCCATATTTGAAATCTACAAATAAGAAGACGTGAAAAATAATGGTTTAGGATTTTTTTTCAGGCTTAACTAAAATCAAATGTTCACATTCACTACAAACAGCAGCAGTAATTGTCAAAATTCGAGTATCTGCATCTAATAATTTTTAGGGAAACTATGTAATTATCCCATTGCTCCCAAATCTTATTGCTTTGATTCTTTTTGTTACCCCAGATGTTTCCGTCCCTTAGATTTTCTCATTTAGTGTATTTGTGCCCCAGTGTTCTCACAGGACCTTCTATTTCTACAACATCATTACAAACAACTTTCTTAAGAAATGTTTTTAGTCTTCTGAGACAATTGTAGCTTAAAAGGAACAGAGTGTAACATTTCGGGGAATAGCAGAAATATAATATAATATTCATAACTATATTTTCATCAGTGTATTATCACCTGAAACTAAGAATCGTTGTATTTTCGTTAACTTAGAATGAGCTCTTCATATCTACATAGGGAGCGGGTCCTCTTCACAGAGTCTGCCAATCACTGGCTCTAGAGAGAGCCTTTCGGGGTTTTTACGTTAGCTGAAGTTCACCGTAGTTCTCTGACACGCTTGTGAAACTACGGTAACGTGAGCCGCAGAGTGCAGAACCGTGATACCGCCAGCCGCCGTCTGACTTCTGTTGCTCTTAAACTAGTGTTATTATGATGAGGATGGCCTCTAAGCGAGGTGAACGACGTTACCACGGTTTTGCACTCGGTAGCTCACGTTACCGCAGTCTTGGAAAGGGAGGAGTGAGAGGAGGGGTACTCAGTTGGTTGCAATCCACAATCACACCACTAGATGTCGCAAATCCTACAAACTGTACCTTTCTTGACTTAATATTTGTTTACTGGGGAAAAAAATTGTGTTGTAATAATTTAAAATGACTAAAATCAATAATAGAAGAGGATGTTCTTGTTGTAGCGAGAAACAGACCTTTTCTTTTAATTTAAGGCAGGAATACAACGTATTATCATGTACTTTCCAAATGTTTGCATTTAAAAAAAAATAGGAATGTTGGAGTAGGTTTAGTGGTATGTCTCGTCTTTTCCCTTTGTGCTGTGTTTATATTTACAAAGTATGTGACGTTCTGGTGTCTTTGTTTCACATAAGTTTATGTTTGAGTGCCACCAAGACAAAATCCTGGACATTTACTCTACGGGACAGGATAGCAGGACTATCTGACGTGCTAATGTACTGTAATAAAGACTACTGACATATTCCTACTCCAGAGCAAAGTTGGTCTCTATTTCTTTTACTTCTATTTTATGCCAACAGTACATTGAAAAACATAGCTGTACTCAGGGTCTGAAATTAGCACCCGCCAAATGCGGGTAAATTGTTGGCAGTGGCAGGTGAAATCATCAGGACATCTGCCACTTTGGCAGGCAGAGAAAACGCTAGGGATCATCACATGCCTCTGTGACTATCGATTCCTCGTATTGATGCTCCGACAGTTACGCTGCACAATGACTCATACGCACGCTGTATCATGTTTGAGTTCGATTGGGACCGGAGCCACGGCGGAGAGGAAAAAAGTGCTCAAGAGCACGGTGTTACTAAACCGGAGGGGATGCACCCTATTTTTCCCCGATAAATCTGTGTTGAAATCAGCAGGATGAGTGCTCGTAATGTTACCTGCTAGAAGCCGGTGGGCAGCACAGTCCTGCTTGGATAAATAGCGGAGCTACAAACGTTAACGGAGGTGCCATTCAGTTATTATTATTATTATGAGGCATTCACGGTCTGCTCAGCAAAATGATCATTGGGTGATGGTAAATTACAACGTTATCATGATGCGTTCAAATGTAATCTCGTAAAATTAAGTTATTGGCGAGAAACTTGAATAAATCCATTTGTTTGAAGGAGATGTTTTTCTTAAATAATAGAGGGGATTATGACCTGTTTAACTTCCTAACAACCAAAAATATTTTTTAATCAAAGCAAATATTTAAATAATCAATAATTTGAATTGTGTGTTTTTATGCATATAACCACTATAGATTACAATGACAAAGTACAGTACAGTACTGTGTACAGTACCCTCCCATGCTCAAAAAATAGGGCTCCCCCAGAAGCTACGGTTAAATTCGAACATTATAATTTACCGTGTATAAAATGTTTTTATGTAAAATATATCGAACATTGAATGACATCAGTTCTAAATTTGTATTCTTTCATTTAGCGCAGAGATTTCAAAAGTGGCAGATACAATTTCTTAGTGTCTGCCACAGTGGCAGGCAGTGAAAAAAGTTAATTGCAGACCCTGGCTGTACTACTCCGTGTTGCAGTGTCTCATCATATTTGAAACAAGCTTTAAAAACACACAAATAGTCATATGACAAATAGACTTTCACAGGGCAGTTATTCTTCCAGGCGCCATCATTCAGTAGGTCTTGCTACCTTGGCAGAGGTCGGCCGTTAAATGAGCCATATGATCCACTAGTATTACACTACATAACTAATAATAAACTGTAGGGCAAGCTGTAGCCTCTCAGCCTTCATATAATGTAATTGAGCCATCAAAAGTGACGTTTCAATGACGCTAGACTGAATGACAAGATTCTGATCACTAACAGTTTGATTACAATTGTTTCAGTGCAAGTTTCAGTCTATTATGCTCACATTAGTCAGTTATATTGTGATTATAGAGCAAAATGCATACATGCAAAGTAAAGAAATGGTGAGGGACCGTCAGAAACATTAACAATTGTAATGCGGGAACTGTAACTGTAATGTGGGAGTGGTAACTATTATTCAGGAACTGCAAGTGTGATTTAGTTCAGATATATTTCTACTAAATACAGCTGTAATGTCTCTGGGCTGTGCTCTTGTAAATACAGGCATTATTCCTTTCTTTTAGTTACATATTTGCAGTTACAATTATTTACAACAGAATGTAGTTAAATATTTTTCTGTTATCACAGGATATTGTGTCTGCACTGGACGTGACATAACATGACATAACACTATCCACTTTACGAGGGACTGCACCGCATTTTTAACCCAGTTGTTGTTGTCCCACATATTGAGACGACGTCCCACCTTTTCATTGGCTCTAGTTTTCAAAAGTCAAACCAATGCAAGTCAAATGCTTTTTTAAAATCTGGCTTTTATCCAATGGCTGTGAAGAAAGCAGGGAAGGCTGTCATCACGGGGCTGTTTGCTGTCAATCAAACTGCGCACACGTGGGTCAAGTGCAGGTTAACATTTCACCGTCTTTGCTATGCCGGGGAAAATTGCGAGTCACAAACTATGCAGATTTGGGCCGAATATGATGGAAACTACCACAAAGAAAAAGAAATGCAACAACAACTTTTGGGTGGGTGAAACCGGAGGAAGGCGATTCTCAGAGTTTTTTTGCGAAATTTGCTAGTTATTTTTCAATTTCACACGGGAGGGGAATATGACATGAAGTGACACAGTAGTGAGTCTCACAAGAAAGGTTTGGCTCTAAAAGAGATTTGCCGGTCAATGGATGCATTCGGGCAAAGCATAGAGATGTTACGAGGTAAGGGGCAGAATAGAAATGTTTATTTTTTTTAAGTTAGACATTATATCAACTTTATCATTGGTAACGTGTCCAACATTGTCCCACGCAAACATACTCTTTGTCCGACATTTGACTTGTTGGAATCTGGTCACCCTAATCTGGTCAGATATTGATGCTGGGTTAATAACATGCTTATTAAACAATAAAACATTAGAAAAACTTACAAATGGAAGGCAAATTATCAACACTAGGCCTAAGTGTTTAGTGATGACTGCTTCTTTATTTAGCTTAATCCCCCAGGACCTGTTGGCAGTCCACTGGGTGGATTAACACTAACACCACCAGCTTCAGCGTGCCATTCTTTACTCCCCAGCAGCACACACCTGACTTTCCACTCTTTTCTTATACAGTAGGCCTAGAGGTCGGCGTGGGAAAGGAGAAAGGAAAGGGTCATGCAGCAGCAGGTGTTGTAGTTGTACAGAAAGCAAAGAGATTGGGAAAGGGAATAACAAGTCTGGCTGAGTTGAGGGGGCCGGTGCAGTAATAGGAGACAACTTGCCCCTCCCTCTGTCAGCTTGCCCCCTGACTTTTGGCCTTCTCTTAAGCGTACAGCAAGGGCAGCTGGCCTGACTCGTACAGACAGTCATCTGTAGACCATCAGCATGTCGGATATGGTGAAGCAATAAAGAACACGTGCTCAGGCGCTTCAAGTAATCCTACTGAACGTGCTTCAGAGTGTAGAGACTGCTCTGCAACCTCTGAACAAAGCACGATTATCCATTAACAATAAAAGTCTCATAACTGCTGGAAGTTGCTCTGTGAAATGCCCCCTAGCTATATGTTTGTTCCATTGTCTTTTAGTCACTTCATTTGGGTTAACCAATGTTTACCATCATCTTATTATTAAACAGACTATAGGTTGAATTCTACAAATGTCAATATTTTGCTCAGATTTAATATGTCCACTGTTAATGCTCAATAATCAACAATAAATAATAACCACTATTGCCGTTTGTACATGTTGTGGAAGTCCCAGATACGTCGGAACAACAAACGCCATCGTGTCGGAGTTCATAACATCATCCAGCGGCGCTGTGTGAATTTCACCGAGCTATATTCACTGTATCTAGCAAGCTAACCGTCGCTACAGCGGTATAAACCCTAAATAAACAGATTGTGCTGTGATTTAATTCCAATAAAAAGAAGGATGCCGAAATAACTACATAACGATGCCGATTTGTAAAAAGTCTGTATTCATGCATTGTCAGGTCTGTCCGCAAGACGACAAGCAAATTACTTTTAAAATGCTTGTTTTCTAAATGGGGTTTGGATTGATCAGTGCCAGGTTATGCTAACATTGTAGCTGCTCCATCAACACTCAACATGACGTCATATAGGCATAATTACCGTAGCAACGTTGTTGTTTATACCACATTTATACACAGAGTGTCGTCCGGTCTCTATACAAATATGATGTATCTCTGGGTGGCCACAGACAGCTACAATATTTTTTTCCTCCATTTCTGATTCAACAACGTCAGGATGTCAGTGACAACAGTGACGACAGGAGGAGAATCTCAACGCTGATAGGCTTTCGCGACACAGCGTCACATCAATTTCTCGCTCGAGTTTAAACATTTAAATATGGGGGAATACAAGAGTGACCGTATTCGCATCTTTTGTGTCAAGTCCTTTGTGTCGCCTCTTTGCATAGATTTTGTATGTAATTGCGCCGCGCAGAAAGTTTGCTTCGCTTTTCGATTGATTGCCCCATTAGTAACCATAAGTTAACCAAAACAATAACCACCATCCCAATGACCAGGGCTACAACTAAAAATTATTTTCATTAGTATTTAATCTGCTAATTTTTTTTTCTCACTTCAATGAACCGTTTGGTCTGTAAAATGTCAAAAAATAGTGAAAACGTTTATCACTATTTCCCAGAGCAGTGCTTATTTTGCGTTTGCTTCAATTGTTGTTGCAGGTTTGATGCACATGTAATATAGATCAATGAAGGAGCTGCTTTTAAATAATATCTTATGTCAAAATTAAGATAATATACTTCCATTTTCATTTATTTTAGAGCTAAACAATCAATTGACAGAAAGTTGATGGACAACATTTGTTTTAAGCAAAAATAACAATAATGTAACCTACTAGTTCCAGCTTCTCAAATGTAATGTTTTTTTCTGTCTTCTACGACAGTCATTAGAATATATTTTTTGGGATTGTTTGTTGGACAAAACATGACATTTTAAGACGTCACCTTGGACACCTGTAAACTAATCATTAGCTGCAGCCCTCATTTATCGACAGTAAAACTATGATAGATCTCAGGTGTGAGTTTCCACCCCGATCAGATCAAAGTTAATTCATTTTGAACTTTGCTCTCTCTGCTACCTGTGTTTCCCTGTGATCCTGTCATCATGAGGCATTTCCTACTTCTCATTGAAAATCAATCAGCGGCAGGTTCTTGATAATCAGGGTGATATTAAAGCAATAATCATGTGATGTTTCTTGGGTGATGTACCTCTCTACCCATTACCTCTGAATACTCTCACTGCTATTTCCTTTGTGACAGAACCACTGGTAATGAATTGTTGTGTGATTTATGTTTCATTGCATCTTTAATAACAATGAAAATAAAACTATTCACTTTGCAGAAGTGGGTCGTCGTCATCTGACTTTAAATTTTGCATTACACTTGTTCTGATTCATGTGGAGGATGGCAGAGTAATTTTCTATTATCTCCGATGTCTTCTGGAGATATACGTAGCATCCGCATGTTTGCATCAAACTATCAGACACAAAATATTCTGATCTGTGGGTCTGCACATCCTCAGTTTCTCGAGTCAGCATGTTCCTCGAGAGAGTTTTATTAGGTTGATACTACGTCAGTGTTTGCCAGCAATACCTTTGAGTCAGGAAAACCCTGCGAAGCACACAATTTCTATAATGGTTGGAGGGCCTATTTCCAGAATATCTTCGCTGGGGTTGCTGCCTTATTCAATTACCTCGTCACTTAAAACTACTCGGCCTGGTCATTATGCATCTACTACATGAAGCAGCCTCTCCAGACAGATCGACATTTATTTAGATGACAGCCACACTTTCTTGTGCGTCATTATATTATCAGATGAGCAAGAGTGTTTAATGTAGTCTCTTTCGACAATGTTGGTACAGTTTAGTCATGCTCTTTCTCAATAAAGAGGGTCTTTTTTTATTTTTATAATCCTAATGTTGGCTCTACCCTAAAGGTATCATCATGTGTATGTTTGCTAAAAGCTAAATTGTATGTATGTAACGTACAACAGTATATTACCATTGTTCCTCCACTTCTAATACATGCATTAAAATATGCTGTGCCCCTGCCGTACAAATAGGTACAACTACATTAGACTGTAGGCAGGCAGTAGAAAAGTTGTTAACAGGGGGGACGGACGCGGTTTGTTTCATTAACATAATGTCTCTTATCTATTGATTAATAGTGGCATATATTTGACTCAAACAACACTCTGCGTATTCAAATTGTGTCAATGTATGCATCACATACATGACATGGACTGCAAAATAGCCTACACATTAACTATTCTTATCAAAGCTAATAACTCATTATATATATATATATATATATATATATATATATATATATATATATATATGTGTATATATGTATATAAATAAATGGGAAGACTCGATAATAAAGCACATCTTAAAACCAAACCAAGGATGAAAAGATTCAAACAAGCTACTACTAGACCTCTGCACAATAACAAACTACACATGACCCAGTAGGTGACAACTAATAATGTGGAATACTTCCAAATGTGTTCAACACCTTGGCTAGCCCTGTCCATGATGCTGAGTCTGTGTTCACAAACTTCAGCAGCTTCATTCAGGCACACACACACATTACTACAAGCACCATAAACACATGTTAAATGATATTTATCTGTTAGATCATGATGAATTCAGTCGGAGCCTTTCTATTTTTCTTTGTGTTTTTGTTATTTAAACTGTGTCAGTTGTTATTGTTTTATTTACAGTTGACGTGCTTTACAGTGTGTTATGTTAGTGTATGATGAGTAGTGTGAATGTGTAGTTTTGTATTGTCACCATGGAAACTATGTGGACCCCAGGAAGAATAGCTGCTGCTATGCAAAATATAATGGGGATCTAATTAAACAAACAAACATCTGCAGTTGCACAGTAACGTTATATTCATACAGGCCAGACACTAATGGAACACTAGCTAACTGTTTGCTTCATTTGAATTAAGCTCACCTGCTAGTTAACGTCCAGTGATGTCATTAGTGTTAACCACACAGCAGGCTACCGTCCATACACTGTAAAAAAAAAGAAGAAAAAAGGTGTAAAATAACGGAAACTTTCCGGCAGTAGGGGCGCCAGAAAATATCTGTTAAAAAACGGAAAAATACTGTTAATTAACATAAATAAGCTAATTAATTAATTAAGTAATTATCTTTACATAATTAGCCTTTATTACTGTAATATTACAAGAAATATTTTACTTCAACATATTTATTGTTAGAATAGTCATACACCGTACATCTAAGACCATTTACATATAAATCACAAATGTTAGCCCAAATTTACATTAACTCTCAGAAGTTTTGCTAAAAAAATCTGTATTTTTAAAAGAAATATTTTTTTTCTAACATTAATTAATTGTTAAAATAGTCTGAATAATTATCTTTAAAAATGATCAAGAAAAGCTTAAATACAGATAATTACGATTGGGATTACAAAAAATACTGTAAATCTAAGACAATTTACATATAAATCACAAATGAAACATGTAATTTTTACATTTTTTTCTGTCATTTTGAAATACAGACAAAAAGTGTAAAATTTCTTGGAAAAAAAAGTTTTTTTTTTGTTTTTTACAGTGTAGCAGAGCAGAAGCAGTTAAATGCTGAAGAGGTGTTAATGTTAACGTTCAAGTTCATGTTCATCGTTTTGTTTATTTTAATAGTCTTCATTTTATATTTGTAGACAATACAAAGAACAATTCAAACAATACATAGATAAGAAATACAAATAGATGACATACATGGATAAATAAAAACAAAAACAAACAAACATAAAACTAAAATAAATAAATAAAATAACAAAACACAAAGCATGCCAGGGGTTAATGTAAATAAATAAGATATTAATTTATTATATATTTATATTTAATAAAATAAATAATAATAATTTGTTCCAAAGATGGTTTCTGTCATTTTAGGTAGTTCTTATCAGCCTGATTTATATTCAAGTGTTCATATTTCTAATAAGTTTGGTTTTCATTAGTTATTTGATGCTATAAAAAGGGGGGTGAGACGTCATGATTGACAGCTGCTCTGAGTGAAGGAGTTGCGCACCCGGAAGCAGATGGAACTTTAACTTTCCTTAACAAGTGTGTGTAATATAACATAACGTCAATTTGATCATAAATGTAGTTGTAGAGATATTATGGTTAGATGTTGTGTCTTTCTAGCCAAACAGCTACCGTGGTGCTAACGTAGCAGCTAGGTGGTGATTGGCTTGGGCAGGTGTGTGGGCGGGAACTTGGCTTCACTTTTGTACAGTGGGAGGAAGTGGAGATGTGTCATCCATCTATGTATACAGTCTATGATTTTATCTTTATTAAGATACCTCTGCCCTCTTTTAACATGTTTTAGCTCCTTGTTTTGATTCTTCAGTATATGCCAATAGACTCAAACGAGCCAAGAGACAAAACAGTATCTGTTGGAAGCAAATCCAGAGCTAAAAGGTGAGTAAATATTGGACATATTCATCCAGAAATAGGAATCTAATAAGATACTCATGTTGCTCTCTGCTGAAGGTTCAAGCCAAGTGGGCAATTGCTCGCAAACAGGTTAATCATGAAATCTATAAACTAATAGTAAGCTACTATATCAGAGCTGTGTATCAAATGTGCCTCCTAGTGGGCGAATGCTTAATGAAACTAAAAGTAAATGGTTATTGGAGCGGGTTATTCCATAGAAATTACATGGTAATCCTGTCAAGTATTATAACAAAGCCTAAGACTAAGAATGTAAATTAAGTAAAGAAGAGTAATTTTATTAGTTTGATAAGATAATTGTTTTGTCTCTCTTTCTTTCAGACCTTAAGTACACCACTATCACCACCACTGGTTTAGCCGAACTCTCATTTGATGGTAATATACAGCAAAAGTGAACTACTACCAACATATTCCCTTTACATACTGTTGCTTTCATGTTACCATGTTAACCACAACAACATTATACAGCAACATGCATGTAAGGCCGATGTACAGTAAAGGGGCTAACTAAATTTTGTGAATTCTCAGGAGACCACATTCTTGACACACTCTTGGAGTTAAGCATGCACATAGCTGACAGAAAATAGTTGTGGCTACACACTGTAAGATCAGAGGGCCCTTGCCATGAGCTAATCATTCCATGTGCCATATAGGCAAGTGTTGAAGGAGTGTTGCCTGTTTATTTATAGGAGTCTCTAAGGTTCCACAGCAGAGGGCTGCTCTTTGAGCTGGATTCAATTACAGCTCTGGTGAAAGCTGAAAATACAGCATCTATAATACAGACACAAACACGAGTATAAATTCTTGATATGAATCTATAGAGCTTGTTTATTGTGCTGTTTTTACAGTAGTTGAAGTGCACAATGGTGACCATCTCTCCAGAGAAATACAGGTTGCTATATTAAACACATTAAGGCTATATTTTCAATATTCATGTAGTGTTTTTAATGTATTTTTTTGCATGCTGACTGAAATGAAGGGAGCTTATGTTGTGGATGTAGAAAAGTAATGTATGAATATATAACAACTACAATGGCAGCAGCACCCGCCTTTATCAGTTCAACCTAGCATGTGCTGTCATCATCCCAAAAACAGTTAACCAGTGGCTGCATGGGAAACCTACAACTCCTCTGGCCTCCAAAAACAGCCGTCATATTAGAGTTTTAAATTAGATACACCATGGGAACACAACAAAAATTAAAAAATAAGTCCCCAGCAGCAGCAATTAAGAATAAATAAACATAAATCAACTTTAAACTTAAGGAAAAACAGCCCCCCGTGCCTTAAATTGGCCTTTGTTTGAGATCACAAAGACATAATGAAAGATTTATTAATGATCTGGCACAAGTTTGAGTATTTCAAGGACGCTAAATGCTATCAGAGACATGGCAACATCTTGCAGTCCAGATGGTCAGCACCGGCCTCGGCCTGACCTAATCTCACGGTTCAGCGGTCTGTTTACGTTGTAAAGCTCTCTGACATTCAGGGACATGGCAGGTGAGCTACAGAAAAGGAAAATGTTGGAGTTAACGCCGAGTAAACCTCTGAGCTTCTGAACAAGTGAGGCCTTGTAAGTGCCAGTGTAAATATGGTTCTCCCTATAAAGAAAATAATCAGAAAACCTGCACTTACTTCAAATGAAATTATTTGTACAGGCAGAATGTTTTTTTTGATGATTTGGCTGTAGAGTCTTCAGCAGCTTGCCAAGAAAAGAAACCAGTCAGGATGTAGTAGAGCATGAACATGTATTTCATCTATCTGTAGAAGTGGAGTTACTGTGTGTGACAGTAATGGCATAGATATGTTGGCAGGAATCAACCCTTCTTAGCTGGTGTAAAGGTCACCTCCAGCAGAGCTGCAACAATTCGATAACTTGTCAACTATTAAATTAATCAGCAGCTATTTTGATAAATGATTTATTGATTAATTAATTAATTAATTAATTCCAAATAATTAACAAAATTAATGAGTCATTTTTTCCGAAAAAAAAGTAAAAATTCTCTGATTCCAGCTTCTTAAATGTGAATATTTTCTGGTTTCTTTACTCCTCTATGACAGTAAACTGAATATCTTTGAGTTGTGGACAAAACGAGACATTTTAGGACATCATCTTGGGCTTTGGGAAACACTGATCAACATTTTTCATCATTTTCTGAACCAAACAACTAATCGATTAATCGAGAAAGTAATCGACAATGAAAATAATCGATAGTGGTAGTCCTAATCACCAGGTTGCTTTATAGCTTTTCACCCAGTAGGGAAAATCCCATGTTATTTTGACCATTAGTGGAGTAGGAAATAATTTAATGTAAGATATAATAGTTATTAATGGGTGGTGTAAGTGACAAATTAAAGCATATTGGAAAACTATTTATGTTATTGACTATAGCTCTGATCAATATTATGGACCCAGTCATTACATTACTGACCCAGAGCAGCCTGAGGGAGTAGGGCAGCAACTAATTATTATTTCACATCATTGATTAATCTATCTATATATTTTATTAATCCATTCATCATTTAGTCAAGGCCTATTCAATTGGCGGCCCATGGGCCGAATTCAGCCCTGTAACGACCTCAAGCCGGCCCTTTGATCATTTATAAATATGAAAAATGCATTAAAAAAAAATCTTTCAATAAAAGTTTTATTATCTGTTCATCAACATTACCACTCACGCTATTGACGCTGTTACGGACTGTTAAAACTTTAAACACATTAACACAATCAATCTTCAGAAGTTGTAGCAAAAACCTAAGGAATCCATTGGTACCAACCATGTCATACTAGCTTGTCGTGAAGGAGGCAAACTTGCTATACATTTTGGAGAGGAAAAACTGGCATGGTCATTTTCAAAGGGGTCTCTTGACCTCTGACCTCAAGATATGTGAATGAAAATGGGTTCTATGGGTACCCACGAGTCTCCCCTTTACAGACATGCCCACTTTATGATAATCACATGCAGTTTGGGGCAAGTCATAGTCAAGTAAGCATACTAACAGCTGTTGTTGCCTGTTGGGCTGCAGTTTACCATGTTATGATTTGAGGATATTTTTTATGCTAAATACAGTACCTGTGAGGGTTTCTGGACAATATTTGTAATTGTTTTGTGTTGTTAATTGATTTACAGTAATAAATATATACATACATTTGCATAAAGCAAGCAGATTTTAAAAGGTGTATTGTTTTCACATTAAAGTTCCTAGCTTTGAAGATCAGACCTAAGAAATGTAAATGTCCGGCCCCTTGGCACTTTACTGTTATTTACATCTGGCCTATCTAAAAAAAGTAATTGAACAGTGCGGTTTAGTCCATCATATCTTCTCAGAGCCTCAAGGTGATGTCTTCAGATGTCTTGTTTTGTCCAGTCTACACTCCAGAACCCAAATATATTCAATTTACAATGATTTAAGACAAAGTGAAAAATTGTTGTAGATAATTCTGTATAGATCACCTTATCAATTAATTGACCAAGTGTTTCTGCTCTAGTATTGATACTGTGGATATATTAATCCATGTGTAGTGTTAAATCTTGTGTGAAAATAATGGTTGAGGCTCAGCACATTGAGTATGAGGAGTAGTGGAGCGGATAGTGGAAAAATCGTGCAAATAGTGATACAAGCACCAAATTTGGCATGATGATTCCCGAGGGGTCACTTAGCAAATATAAACGATCGGCCACTTGAAAATCCAAGACGGCCGCCAAATTGACCTGCCGTTAATGGTTTCTCTCATAGAAATTCATCTACTTGGTCAATTTGAGTGATCTTGGTGTCAAAGTATGTGATTTCTAGCATGCTGGATCTTATTTTGATAGTTAAATAATTTTTAACTTCAATATAAATTTAGTCGCGGAGAATGTTTTTCTTAAAAAAATGCATGATTTTGATGAACTTGAATGATTGTGATGTAGAATTATATGTTTTCTGGTATGCTATCTAATCTAACAATTTTTACAGCTTTAACATCCTCCAATACGTTTTTTTTTTTTTTTACTTTTGGCTGTCCGGTGAGTCTTTGCTTTGTGGTGTTTGCAAGGCTCAATTGGCTTGTAGGTCTACTGTTGTAGATATCAATAGCTGCTGTTGCCATAGGTGTAGGGGCTTAGTGGTAGAGGTAGCACCTTTGTTTCAGAAGTCAGCCACATCCTCCAGGATGGACTACTCGCACTGGTTCACACTACTTGCCCAACTCTCATCTATGGCTCCATGAAGTTGCCAGTGCATGGCAATGACCACACCTCGGACACCATGTTGGCTCATGGGCTGAACTAGGTGAGGGTAAAACACAGAGAGTCTCTGTGTGATGGAGTATTTCTAGCTCCAAATTTCAAAGTGCATAGAGTCAACGAACCAGCCATCTTTATCCATGAGGTTCCCACACCAACATATCTATCAGTTGCCTCTTTCTGGTCTTGGAAAACACAGACAGGCCAACATACATAGCAAAAGGTGTCTTCCTGTCCTTGGATTGCCTGTGGACCTGCGATCCTTCCCTGTATTTGGCAAAACAGCTCTACTGTAACAGTTGCAAGGTCAGATTTTGATGTGCCATTTTGGAGTTGTGACTTGATATCAGCCCCATGTTCAATCATACATACAAACTGAAGCAGTGATGGTGGGACGGTATCTTCAAGGTACCCATCATGAGACGTGCTGTTGAATTCTGATTTATGCTGAAACATGTCACGACGTATCATCTGAGCAGCCTTTGCCAGGTGGACTGCTTCTCCATATTTGCTTCCTTCTTCTGGGACAGCTCTTCTTTCTTCTGCAGCTGTTGGGCATTCAGATAGGCTCGTTCTCGTTTGTACAGAGCAGCCAAGCAAGCAGGCTGACATCTCCAGCACTCAGATTGGGAAGGAGCTTTCCATCACTGAACGGGCACTTGCTTGCATGGGATACAGCTAGGTTCATGCATTATTTTACGCAATCTGTACACCATCTGGATAACTGGAACCCCATTATCCTTGGCTCGGCTCTCCCGCGCTTGCACATCCTGTCGATTCAGGTTTTGCTGCCTTAAACTGATCAGGGGTTGGTAGTAAGCAGCATTTTGGACACTAAGTATAATGCTGAATCCTACTTAGCTGACGTTAAACCCCATTCTGAGTTACACAGCAGCGATTGTCACCAGTGTGCCCTGGTAGTGCCCGACAATCACTCCTTTACAGTTCTTTGCTGTTTTTCCAATTCTGGCAGTTGGGTTGGAACCTCATGGATAAAGATGGCTGGTTCGTTGACTCTATGCACTTTGACATTTGGAGCTAGACATACTCCATCACAGAGATACTCTCTGTGTGCTACCCTCACCTAGTTCAGCCCGTGAGCCAACATGGTGTCCCGGGGTGTGGTCATTGCCGTGCACTAGCAACTTCATGGAGCCACAGGTGAGAGTTGGGCAAGTAGTGAGGACCAGTGCCAGTAGTCCATCCTGGAGGATGTGGCTGACTTCTGAAACAAAGGTACTACCCCTACCACTAAGCCCCTACACCTATGGCAACAGCAGCTATTGATATCTACAACAGTAGACCTACAAGCCAATTGAGCCATGCAAACACCACAAAGCAAAGACTCCCCGGACAGCCAAAAGTAAAAAAAAAACGTATCGGAGGATGTTAAAGCTGTAAAATTAGATAGCATACCAGAAAACATATAATTCTACATCACAATCATTCAAGTTGACCAAGTACATGCATTTATTTAAGAAAAACATTCTCTGCGAGTAAATTTGACAGCCATCTTAAAAATGTCCGCCATATTGCAGTTCAAAATTATTAAAACTATCAAAAGAAGATCCAGCATGCTAGAAAACACATAATTTGACACCAAGATCACTCAAATTGACCAAGTAGATGAATTTCTATGAGAGAAACCATTAACGGCAGGTCAATTTGGCGGCCATCTTGAAAAATGGCCGCCGTCTTGGATTTTCAAGTGGCCGATCGTTTATATTTGCTAAGTGACCCCTCGGGAATCATCATGCCAAATTTGGTGCTTGTATCACTATTTGCACGATTTGACTGAAAAATGGATGTTAGCCGCTCCACTAGAGGTCTTACACACACAAACTGATACTGATAGAAGTCAACAAGAACTCCAGTGCCAGAAGAGTAGAGTCTGAGAATAGAATCATAAAGTTACCAATAAAGATTAAACTTTGAGACCTTTGAAGTCATCCTTGATTAATAACCCATGTGTGGTCTCTCCTGTGAACTGATCCCCCTGCAGTTGCCCCCGGCCTAGACTTTGGACGACACCGTCTACTAAAAAAGGGAAAGGCTTGATCAAGGAGTGAAATGATAATCCCAAGTAGGCGCGGGACAGGACATGCAGAGGTAATTCCAAGGAACCCTTCCCTCCGGATCTGAGGTATCCAGTTTCATCTCTTGCCGCATTGCCCCGCGTTACCTATCAGCAAAAACATGAACATCAACTTCAGATGACAGCAGGCTAAAATTGGTGGATATCAAAACCCAGAGCTTGGCTGGGGGTATCCACTTTCTAGAGTGGAAGCCCTGGGTACAGACACCTCAGGGTGAGGAGACCGAGTGCTCTCACTCACTCGCTGAGCGGGTAATGGGGACGGCATAAACACAGCTTAGGCTCTATTAGGCACAAACTTTCACACTATTAATTAGATGCAGCTGCACACGCTCCTCACGTCTCCGCCGTATGCACTAGATGATGAGTGAAGACTAAAATGTATGCTGTAGTCCATATAGAGTCCACTCTACAGTAGGTTTAAGATTTATAAGATGTATTAATTGTCACTGTATTATCAATCTTGGAACCCATCGGCTATCGGTCTGATGACGGATAAGCCTCTGGTGGCAACGGCCAATACTTCTGGGGTTCTGGTGTAGCCAGCGGATATCTGGGCCAGGACTTCCTTTTCCGTGTGGCGCTCATTGTTTACAGTCCGATTAGCAACTTGAGATGCAAGACTGGAGTTGAGATGACGTGTACAACCAGATTGTTTCACAAATAGCCAGTTTACACTCAGTTAAGTTTATTTTTTAGCAAATGAAGAGCTAAATCACTATCAGACTATAGTCCAAGCCTGCTTTTCGGCTAATGTGTTTGGACTATTTTGCTCTCCACACAGACTGTTAACTGCATTCAACCAAAGCCTGCTCAAACGTGATTGACAATATTACAAACTGAAACCAGAACACTTCCTGGACTGGACTTACTGATATGAGGAACAGAATGGGAAGCAGTCAGCAGCAGGTTTTGTTTATGCAGAGTAGTTAATTTTGAGACACATTTCTTAATTCTTTTTTTGCCTCTATGTGTAGTTTATACTTTGACACTCACATCATGTTGGAGGTCAAAAAGAAGGAACAAAGGGAGGAAGGCAGTAAATGCAACACTTGATACCAAAATATTGTACCGTTGCCTACAGATTGTGCCTTCATATGCAGATCTGGTTAAAGAGATTTGTGAATTATCGACTCTGCATGGCCATTGTCACACATTCCCATACAGCGACAGCAAAATATAAATCTTTAAAAAGAACTATAACCCAAGTACGGTGTTGTAGTTTGCAGGTCAAAACACCCGCCAAGTATCTAGTAGAACTATGATGATAAATTGGCCACATTAGCTCGCTGCAGATATATCCTTTCAGTGAATATGTCAGCCGATAAACTGCAGAACAGAAATTACACAAAAATGTCTGAGACATTTTAGAAAGAGTCACTTAAGTAAAATGTCTCTAGTGCTGGTGTATGTATAGTTGACCGCTTAATAATCTCAAATAAAAATTCTTGACCAGGGTAATGCATTATAGTTGTCCATTTACTGCCTCTATTAAACTCGTGTTTTTCTGCAGTATAATCAAAGAAACTAAAGCATACATCTATGGTTAATCAAACCATCCAGAGATGCAACCAAACGTTTATTCACAGCATATGTTAAAAATATTTTTTCCAAATCAAACAGTCAGTAATGCATGAGGGAAACAGGGCTCGAGACACTTGAATGCAGGTCTGTCTGCTCTGAACTGAAATAAAAGGCTCGTTGGAGACGAGCCAGGCCTGTGCAGAATCGATCACCAGCGATTACCGCACAATGCCGGTTAGATTTGTGTCCGACTTGATCCCGACTTGCTCTGACGTCATGCACGCATGGGCAGTGATAACCTCACGAGATCGAGGCGGCCGCAATTTTTAGAGCGAGGCGCCGCAGTTGCTCTCCACCGACTGCAAGACCCAGGGCATGATGGGAAATGCCTGGCTGTCGCCTGATCAAAGAGCTGATTGGCCCTTAGTTTTAACAACAAACACCACGTGTTGTAGAAAGTCCGAACTTTCTGTGTAATTGAAATATTTAACGCTACATTATAGGCTATTTTTCTCATGTTGTGCATTGAAGGTTTCATCTGTTAAACATATCTTGTGTGGTTAATAATAATGAAGGTTATTAATATAGCACTTATCAAAACGAGTGCTCATTACAAAGTGCTTTACAAGGTGGACATAAAATAAAGGATAGAATCCAATGCCAGATACACGTACATATATTTACAAACAAATCCCAACATGGTCTGCAAACTACAAGTAGCCTACAGATCGGATCAAACAGGATGCAACTATTCCTGTGACTTCCTGTGAATTCTTTGAAGTCTGCTGGAAACTGTCTGACTTGACCGCAACCTAATGAGTAGGCCTGAGCCCACCTGCAGTCACTTACTCCAATCAGGTTATGTAACAGGTCATTGTCTCTAAGTCCTCTAGGGGCAGTCATCCTCATCAGCACAGAGGGATAAGGAGAAGGACTCCTTATAAAAAGTTATTTACACTATGCATTTATAAACAAAATTACAACCTGCTTATATTGTTAATTGGGAGGTTCAGAAAGGGAAGTGGACCATCATGGGCATGGGATCAGAATGCTTTGGAACAAGCCAGGAGTTTTAATCATCTGAACAAAGTTTATTTTTCTACAAAATTCAAGTAATTGCTTTTATGAACTTAATGTTCAAAATAATATTAAGTTCATAATTAATTAAGACACTTATGGGCTGGTGTATCTGAAACAAAAGAAACAAGATTAGAACTTAACATTAAATGAATCTCACATGTCCATCTTAAAGGTCACCTATTATGCAAAATGCACTTTTCCATGTCTTTTAAACATCAATATCTGTCCCCAGTGTGTCTACAAGTCACCATAGTATCATAAAAGACCATCCTCTCTTTTTCTCCTGCTCCGTTTGTCCGGAAATGGGTGTCGAAAAACGCTGCGCAGCTTTTCCTTCTCTTCTGACGTCATTAGAGAATGCAAGCCACGTGAGGGTTTCCTGCTCGAACCAGAGAGAACCTTCAGTAGCTGACCCCGCCCCACAGCGCGTCACTGTCTCTCCTCCTCAACCGAACTTGAGCAAAGTAGCTCCTACTGTTAGTCTGCAAGAACCAGCAGAACAGTCTTCATGTACTCCCATCATCTAAATATAACATGTTCTTTCACAAAGGCTTTATGTAATTACACTGTTTAAACAGATGATATTTATATATTATATATATTTGATGTCATGCATGTAGCAGAGTACAGGTAGTAAATAGTGACTTGTAAGCAACACAACACATTTCTGTTTCACAGTCAAACTTTATTTGAGTTGACAGATGACAATATTAATTATTCACAGCATTTGTAATCATCTCACCTGTTAGTTAGTTATGTTAACATGGTACAGGAGAAAGTCTTCAGCTCTGGTAAACTATGGTAAGCTAAGCTCCGGTGGTCTGTAGTCATGGTAACACAGAGACAGCTCCTACTGTAAATAATATACCATTACTCTGATCTTCCATACATTTATCTTTTAGCAGAAATAATGAACTGACTACTGTTTCACATCTTCTATTTTCCACCCTGATGGTCGCTGTGTTTACACACCGTGTCATAGCGGTAGCATGTAGCTAACCCGTTAGCATGTAGCTACATGCTAACGGGTTAGCTACATGCTACCGGGTTAGCTCTGTATCTCCATGTAAACAGAGCCATCTGCTCACAGCTGTCTGCTCTCCTCTGGGATGATTCTGTCGGTCATTTCTCACAGATGGATCTGTAAAGACAGACGTAAAGCAGAGTGTATGTTTACGGTTTACAGAGTTGATGCATGAGGTAAACACTGAGTTAACTAACAGAGCTATAAACAGCATTATTTACCTGAGAGAAACCGTCAGGAAAACCTGGAATCTGGACCGCAGATGTTCATCATGTGTCGCCGATTTCTGATCAGATTCCTCCGGTCACGTGCGCTGGGTGAAGTTTCTGGTTTATAAACTTTAAAGTGGTTTATAAACTTTATTCTAGCTCCTCTCTCTCCACTCCTCTCTCTCCACTCGTCTCTCTCTCCAGAGCTGCTCCGGGAGGGAGGGGGAGGGTGACGCTGTTGTTGTTGAGGACGTTTGATTGACAGAAAACGCTGACCAATCAGAGCAGAGTGGGAGGAGACAGGCTGTGAATCAGGGGTTTTCAGACAGAGGCTGAATTAGGCTCTGAGGCAGGCAGACTCAGGCTGCAGTATGAGAAGAATAAAGGGTTTTTTGAACATTGCAGCATGTAAACATGTTCTAGTGCAACATTAAAATACATCTATGAACCTGGAAATGAGCATAATATGAGACCTTTAAGTAAGGCTAAATAAAGTTCCCAGTTAAACAAGCATGGACATAGAATAAGAACTAACGATACTAAACTAAAGATAAAGGAGAAGATAAACTCCTCTTACCAGACCTGCCGCCCCATGTGAAGGTGAAAAAGAGTGAGTGAAAGTGAGTGCAGTCTTTAAATAAAGTGTCATCAGGTGAACTTAATCAGGTTAATGAGGGGTGATAACGAGCCAATCAGTGATGAGGAAAGGAAGTGGAAAAAAGAAAAGAAAATGGGGATCTTTACTACAGATATTTGATTTTTTAACTGTCAAATATACTGTAGATAATCAGTATCTGTTAATTCAGGCTGCTGGTGTCTGTAGTGTCTTAAAGGCTCTAAAAATGGGCTCAATTTAATTGAAAAGTTAATTTTCGACAGTATTTACTATATTTCAACATGCCGTTCGGACCTGCCTCACACTGAAATATAGTCATACAAAGTCTGTTGAAACCACAGTTATCTAAAAACTTTCATTTATCAACCAAAAAATGCAAGTCTTAAAAATAATCCAAGGTACACTATAGGGTTTGTGCAATACGAAAATGCCTTAATTTTCCATGGCAAAATGTATTTAAAATGACCAATGCGTTGCGACCAACGTGGGTCTTCATCAGGGTCAATAACCTTGTCTTCCTCTGGGATCCATGCCTTGAATTATTTTTACTTTTTAAGATCATATTCCATCCATGCAATGAGCCCTTCACAAGATTGCATAAGCACAGATCTACCACAGGTTTGGGGTAAGGATTATTAAATATATAAGATATAAAAACCTCTTATCACAGTATATGTAGCTTATTTTCACAATATCCATATATATCACGATACAGTACATTTTCCGAAACATGTTGAGAAATTGTTAATGGATAAGATAAAATAAATTGGCTAATTTAGCAATTTGAATTTCTGACAAATCAAAGCACTTCATCACATTGATGCAAAAATCATATAAAATTCAGTATTGTCATACACACACATGCTAACAAAGTATTAACACACCGAGAATTATTTAAGTGACAGCTATAGACAGATTTATATCGTTTCATGGCATATAACATCATATTGTGCAAACCTATTTTTAATCTCGCTGTATAGAAATCGTTTGACCTGACAGTCACTAAATCACTGAGAATTTTTCCATCTTGATACGAAATTTTGCTTTTGGTGATACATTTTTTACTAGTGATCCTTTATTAAAATTGAAAGGTTTGTAGTGTTGATGTAAAGCAGCTTGAATCAGAAACCTCACAGATATAGCTCCACCTTTATAGACTCATTCCAGTGACTGAGACGCTGTCATCACCAGCAGACGTCAGACTGGGTCAGATGCCCCCTATTTCATTTCGAGCAGAGTAGTTGGCACAAGAACGATGTGATCCTGAAGGAGCTGTTGACGAGCCCGGTGACCTTCTAAAAACTCCTCTTTCAATTTATAACAACACCCTCACACACACAAACATTATATGCACATGCGTTCATTCACCAATTGTAGCTACTAATGGCGACGCCGGATACACACTTACAGAAATACACACACACACGCGCACACACTTTGTAAATACTTGGCGTAGGGTTAGGGAGGAGGAAAGCCAAGGGAGAGTCACTGACACAAGTAGCTACTGTGTTACCTCACGTCTGTAATGAGCTAGGAAGGAACATCATTCTGTCTATATTTAGACAACTTCAGAGGAAGATGTGCAATTAATCAAAATGCTGATAAACATCAGCTTTAAAAAAAATATTGTGTTTCAGAATATCTGAGCAATGCTAAAAGTATGCATTATTAGAACAATTTCAATATTATAATTAATATTGACATCATAATTGTGAAGTCAAATACTTTTTGAGTCATAAGGAATGTTTTTCATCATGCTGTTGTGACTGTTAGAGATTGCTTAATGTATTTATCGTCACATTTATTAAATCATGATGATATACAAGTCAGTCGAGATCAGTGGTGGAAGAAATATTCAGATCTTTTACTTGAGGAAAAGTATCAATACTACAGTGTAAAAATACTCTGTTACAAGTAAAAGTCCTGCATTCAAAATCTTACTTAAATAAAAGTACAAAAGTATTAGCATCAAGATTTACTTAAAGTTCCAAATTATTAAATTATTATCAGTACTCAAGGGCAGAATGGCCCATTTCGGATACATGTATATTATATTATGTTATATTATATCATAATATATTATATTATATTATATTATCTTATTATATTATATTATATTATATTATATTAAATTAGGGCTGCATAATTAATTTAAATGTTATCAAAATCGCGATATGGCCGACTGTAATTTTCAAATCTCAGTATTTGTTAAAATCACAATATTTGTTAAAGGTGAAATGTGTGTGAAAATACCATTTCAAATTAAATATTGTGGTGCTGCAGAGATGTCCTGACCTACACATCATATTCTCCAGACTTAAGAACTTTGGTACAGATCCCTGCAAAAAAATCACACCTTAATCATTTTTTTATATGTTTTTCAATGAAAATTAGATTAATGATGAAAAATGATCATTCCCTCTAATATGGCAAATCATATTGCAATATCAGTCAAAATAATTGCAATTAGATATTTTTTCAAAATTGTGCAGCCCTAGGTTTAATTACTCTTATACTGCTGGTGGCTTAACCTATAATAATAAATTATAAACTATTAGTTTACTTATATATTGTATCAATAATCTAAATTTACAAAGTAACTAGTGACTAAAATTTGAAAAAAAAGTATCTCAAAATTGTACTTAAGTACAATACTTGAGTAAATATACTTTTCATACGATGTTCTCAACCACTAAAACACATTCTCTGAAGAATGGTGAGAAAGCAGATGTTTCCTTGGTGTGAGTGAATCCAACAGTATCGTGTTTCCATGGGGGTCTCCTGCACTCATAGGTCGCCATTAATAACGACGGGAGGTTCCTCGCTGTCAGCATTCATGCACCCTGCAGCTTTTACGGCATGTGTTTCCCAGGCTACGCCTCATTACAAGCAGTCATTGTAAAGAAGTATGCACGTTACATGCATATCCATCTGCATATCTGAATGTGTGGATTTTTATAGAAGGCACTACTGCAAGACCCACCACCAATCACGCATGGAGTATACAGCATGTGTTGTTATAAAATAATCAAAAGAGATCAGATGAATAATGCACTCAAATAAGACCCTTAAAGATGATTTACCACTAAGGAATTCTGAAAAATGATGGTGACACAGGGAGGTTACTGTGGAGAAGCTTAAATCCTTTCAGAATTTTATATTTTTGTCTGACCGATATACGAGCGCCACGTGTCCATTCCTCAGCTTGTTTGTTGGCATTTGTTTCCTTGGTTACGGTCAATGCCTGACACCTTGGCACGACCCAGACAGTCATTTGGTGAGCTCTATATGCTAACACATTAGCAGCAGGCGGCATCGTGTCCTGACACTGACATTTGACTCCGACATCCAACCCTTTTGTTCAGTAATGGAAAGGCCCAAAAAAACCTGATCTCCACGGGGGAGTCGTGCTTGAGAACCTGACCACAAAGAAAAAAAACCCCTCTCTGACATAAATGTTTGTGGTGTCATGTTTTCCCCGCCATCTGTGTTATAATGCAAAGCGTCCAGGTTGGTTTCAGTAACAGTGATTAAGCCCTTGGGCTATTATTGTTGCGCTCCTGTGTGTACAACTGCAGTGACTGACACACCTGATGCAGCTTTATGAAGCAATGAAAGTGGAAAAAAACTGGCTATAAATAGATGCTGCACAATGCTGCAGTAACTTCACACTGTACACACAGCCGGGCCACATCTTCTAAACTTGATCATTTAGTCTTCAAGAGGAGGCTGAAGTATTAAACTGTAACCTGAAAGAAAGTAGATCCTGAACTTTTGCAAGGATTTGCAGGGTCTGATAAGGAACTAATAGAGTGCAACAGGAATGAGTCATGACACCTGGAAATGAGTTTGCATTTTAGCACTTCTGGGTCCCGCGTCTGGAAGTCAATGGGTTTTTAGTTAGAGGCCTGAAATAAGGTTTGTGGTTAACACAAGATGAAGATATTTTAACGTTTTGCTATACGACATAAAATACATCAATAAATACCCCACTTGTGAATTTTGAAACCTTTATGTGTCTCTAACAAGTGGCTAAATGAGACTACTAAAGGTCATCACTCCGACTTGTCGTTCTTTACAGCCTCGTTGTGTGTACTCGTGCTCATGCGACCGTGGTTGGTAATGCCTTCAAATGAAACTTGTGAGCTTGTGTTTACAACATGGGAAGGCGTGTACACGATATGCTTGGCGTTCAAGTGGTTAAGTCGTGAGAACACCGCTGCTAAGCAATGGCAATATTAACGTTACTGTCGGTGTCTAGAAGCCACAGAGGCTAACAGTTTAGCAAGCTAGCAAGTAATAACTTAATGCTGTAAATGCAAAGGCATAATGACAGAGGAAAATTATGAGGCCGTTGGGAATATCAACATTTTCCTAAAAACTATAATAAAATTACAAAGAAAAATAATATACGACTAAAATTACAATATATGATCTTCCCTGGCCTCCGTCACTTCTGACGTTAACAAACACGTCACAACTCATGGACTCGGAGCTTTCAGACACTTTCCACTTACGAGGTCATGAATGCTACAAGAGGGGGGCGTTCATATGAACCTTTCTGGTGAACACGGTAAACACGAACCCATATGAAGGCACCAGTAGTTCATATATGGGCTAACGTTAGGTTTCTAATTCTGATGATTGCATTCACGCTTCAAAAACCATAAAAGTGGTGTTCATTTGTGGAGATTATCTAGCTGAACAAAACGTTTAAATATCATAAACGTTTCTTTGCCACAGATTTTATTTTCTGCAATAATCCAAAACCCAATGGACAAATCCCATTGGCTTTTTGTCAAGGGAACCAGGGCAATGCTAACTTCCTGGTTGGCCTACAAAAATACATCATCCTTTGGAACACTCTATAAGACTGGAAGTACTTGCAGCTGGTTTTTACACCTCAGTATCTCCGTGACCCCGGGGCCAGGACACTTGTCTTCTGGGGGTCCACATGTTCCAAGCTGTAGTCTACAATTGAGCCCCTTTAAGTGTTACTAACGGTGAATGTTATTTTGGCTGCGGCTTCCTGAGGATGCTATCCTCTCTGGGCTACTCAAGTGTCAGTCAAGCCAGCAGTTTCCACTGGCCGGATCCAGGAGGGCTGCGGGTTATACGAGGCCCCCGTGCTTCAAAGCATTCAGGTTATTTCATCTTATTTATTTCAAGACACATCTAATATGCAGCTGCAGAGAAACCTCACTACACTCAACAAGCTGGATCTATTTTGTCGCAGTTGTCTGGTTTCTAAAACTGAGGGCTGCTGTGACCCACACGGGCCGGGGTCCTGGAGGTTCCCCTTGTGACAAGAATAACCCCATGATTTCATGAATGAGGGACCAGCAGGGTGAGAGACTTAATTTCTGAGTCGAACTTTGGATCTGGAAAAGTTATTGAATAGAATAGAATAGAAAGCTTTACTGTCATTGTATTAAATACAACGAGATTCACAGTTGCCACTTCTGGTCAGTGCTTTAAAACAAATACTTGAAAAGACTAAACGAGGCAGATAAAACATATAATAGGTAAAACACACACACAGTTATAAAGTAAATAAAACAGGTAAAGTAGATGTAATAAATAAATATAAACAGAAGTGTTACACTAGAAGTATAAAAAATAAAAAATAGATGTAATTGCACTTGTAAAATAGGTAGGGTAGATGTAATTGGACCTTTTGCTCTGAACAAAACTGAAGAATGAGGATATTTTAAAAACTTGCAATTGAAATTAAAGGTCCCATATTGTAAAAAATAAGATTTTCATGTCTTTTATATTATAAAGCAGGTTTAAGTGCTATATAAATACTGTGAAAGTATCGAAGTGCTCAATATACAGAGAAATACACACAGCCCATATTCAGAAATTGTGCGTTTGAAACAAGCCGTTTGGATTTCTGTCCATTTGTGATGTCACAAATATACAATATATAGACCATTAAACGGTTTTAAATGTAAACATTCTAAATGTGTCCCAATTTATTCCTGGTCGCAGTATATGTTAATGACATCAGCTGACAGGAAGTAAACATGGACCCAAACTGTTGCCAGGCA
This sequence comes from Sebastes fasciatus, assembly GCF_043250625.1. NCBI lineage: Eukaryota > Metazoa > Chordata > Actinopteri > Perciformes > Sebastidae > Sebastes > Sebastes fasciatus. The sequence continues at coordinate 17,958,737 of NC_133798.1, read as the reverse complement.
GCACAATTCTGTTGCAATTCCGTTGAAATGCACTAAAACGGAGCATTTCAGACAAGAGGGTAAATACAGGTATATTCAAGCAGACAGAATGAGGAAAATAAAGTTTTTTTTTAACATTACAGCATGTAAACATGTTCTTGTAGAAACACAAAATACAAGTATGAACCTGAAAATGAGCACAATATGGGACCTTTAAAAGATTTCATTTGTAAGGCTACCCCCCTTTACTTGTAAATCACTGCAGTGCTCCAGTGGAGTCAGTGAGTGTGAGAGGGACAGCAGCAGCAGCAGCAGCAGCAAGTGTCATCTGGTCTTCCAACTTGGGGAGGGCTTTGGAGTTTAAAATGGTGTGAATATGATAGCTGTAGCCATCGGTATAGCTGCTTATGCAAGTGGAGAAGTGAAGTTGACAGTTCAGAGGCACTAATCTGACAAAAGGACGCAACGGCACAAAGATTTGGGGATATCAACAAATAACTATTGGGGAGCAAAAGAAAGTGGACTTTGAGTGTCGGTGCGGCTGCATGAGGAGAGCTGGGAGGACGCCTAAAAGGTAAAAAGGGCAAAAGGGAGAGACTTGTAATGGAAATTTTCATATCTGAGTAGGCCAAACTTAACCATGTACCTTTAGAGAATCTCAGAGCCTCACAGCTAATAGACCTTGTCACCATAAGCATTAAAACAGTGACCCGACAGTTTTGTCTTCTGTGACTGTAAACAACAGAGGGCTGAAATACTTGTGATGCTCTGTTGTCTGTTCTGTGCTGATGTAATGATAATGATTCACTTTCTATCTTCCTGTGTGTTATGCTTTAGTATGTATAAATACTGCACTGTTAAGAATTTCCCAGTAAAATAACAGTAAAGAACTGGCAGCAGGGTTGCCTTTATGTTACTGTAAAATTAACATTATTATACTGTTGCTGAAATTTGCAGCTTTGTACTGTTAATGAAAAATACAGTTTGAACTTTTTTTTAAAAATTAATTTCACAGTATTTTACAGTTAATTTCCTGTTTAAAGATACATTATATAGCTGTTTTTCACCTTTCTTTTACATTATCTTACTGATTTGTTTTAATGCACTATTTAGGTTGTATTTTTTACATACATTTTAATAAACATTATTTTTTGCCTAGATGAATAGACTTAGCAGGTTACAGACATAGCAATAGTCACACTAAATACAATTAAAGGCACTTGTTAGGAAAAAGGCTATAATAGACTTGTTGACACTTTTCCCAAAATGTCTGTCTATAGCTGGCTACAAGCACAGAATGCAAACCATAACAACATGTGAGTGAAGAACAATAAAGCTAATTCACTGATTTCACAATCATGTACAATGTACAAGCCTCACATGTGCAGATCAGGTCCCAGAATTAAAAAAATACTGCATGAAACTGTTACTGATGATACTTTAGACAGTTGATCAGCAGTAAAGTGCTGTTTTTTTAAGAACGCATTATAGTTCAGTTAAAAAACGGCCTATGAGCGTAATTTAACAGGTTTTCTTTTGTATTAACAGTAAAGCACTGTTTTTAACAATAACAGGTTAATACTGTTGAAATCCTGCTGTAAATTAACAGCAATTGTTTACAGTGCAGATATTTTTCTTATTAATATATGCTTTTTTATTAAAGTTACTTGAAAGACAAGTTGTGACCTTGGTTTGTGTCTTGTTTTAACAGAAACTGCCACCATAGACTCAAAGGGAGGTGAGCGACAGATTTAACCCTCGGAGGGGGTAAAAAAGATGACCGTGGTGTCCCAGGAGAACCACGACGACACTGTGGTCGTAACTCCTCTGTTGTTGCAAGATGTTGTTGACCTGGAAGCAGCAGAGCAGCAGGAGGAGTACGGCAACAGCGAGCGGCTGGTCATCAACATCTCCGGGCTGCGCTTCGAGACGCAACTGAAGACCCTGAACCGCTTCCCATCCACCCTGCTGGGAGATGCGTGTAAAAGGATGCGCTTCTTTGACCCTCTGAGGAATGAATACTTCTTTGACAGAAACAGGCCGAGCTTTGACGCGGTCCTCTACTACTACCAGTCAGGAGGACGTCTCCGGAGGCCCGTCGGCGTACCTGTGGACATCTTCCTGGAGGAGATAAAGTTCTATGAGTTTGATGATGAGGTCATTGAGATGTTCCGAGAGGATGAAGGTTTATCCAGAGAGGACGACCGCCCTCTGCCCAACAATATATACCAACGCCAGCTGTGGCTCCTTTTCGAGTATCCGGAGAGTTCAGGACCTGCACGGATAAACGCCATCGTGTCAGTGATGGTTATCTTAATATCCATCATCATATTCTGCTTGGAGACTTTACCCGAGTTCAGAGAAGTCCAATCTGTGCAGGAGAACCATGTGAATGGTAGTGCGAAAGAGCCCAGTCCCTTCACAGACCCCTTCTTCATGGTGGAGACACTCTGCATCATTTGGTTCTCCTTTGAGTTCACCATGCGGTTCCTCTCCTGCCCAAGCAAAGCAGCTTTCTTTAAAAACATCATGAACCTGATAGATGTGGTGGCCATAGTGCCTTATTTCGTCACCCTGGGTCTTGATCTTGCAGAGCACCAAGGCAGCAATCAGCAGGCTGCATCTCTGGCCATCCTGAGGGTCATCCGTCTGGTGCGCGTTTTCAGGATCTTTAAGCTCTCCAGACACTCCAAAGGTCTCCAGATCCTCGGACAAACGCTTCACGCCAGCCTCAGGGAGCTGGCACTGCTCATCTTCTTCCTCATCATTGGAGTCGTTTTGTTCTCCAGCTCTGTTTATTTTGCAGAAGCAGAAGACCCCGAGTCTGGATTTACTAGTATTCCCGATGCGTTTTGGTGGGCTGTGGTGACAATGACCACGGTTGGATATGGAGACATGTGTCCCTCCACCATCGGGGGGAAATTCGTGGGATCTTTGTGCGCAATCGCCGGAGTGCTCACCATTGCTTTACCTGTCCCTGTCATAGTGTCAAACTTCAATTATTTCTACCACAGAGAGAACGAGGATGAGGAAAATGTCCAGTACATCCACGTGACGTGCGGACAGCAGACACAGCCCTCTATAGGAGGAGACAGTGAGTCAAACAAAAGTAGTCTCTCCAAAACTGAATCTTTCCAGGAGAGCGACGACTTGGAAACTTTGACGTATCCAATCATAACCCCAGTGGAGACACACACAGTGAGACTGACAGTTGTATAAAATGTTGGGAAACGTATTCCTGGTGAGTGGTCTTCCAGTGGACATATAGAGACATATAGTGGAGTTTGGGCTCCTTCATGTCGGATGCTGACGGTTGTTTTACGCACAGTGGTTCCCAAAACGTGGAGAGTCAGATATTCATGCTACAAAACCACCACCAAAACGAGGATTGGCTTAATTCACTGTTATTGAATTCTCTAGATGGCAAGGGGAAATGAAGGGGGTACAAATCAATAAGTGGGGGGCTGTGCACCAAAGGTTCATACTTGGGAGTCTTCACATGAACACATTTGAGCGTTACGCATGGAATATTTGAAATACCATCAGTAATATTTGAGCCATACAATAACAAACTTGTCAATCTATGAAGGGTATATTGAAATAACCAAAGAAAAAATACATTCGGAGATGTTTTCTCATCTTTAATTTCTCACTAATGTTTTTTTTAAAAAAGCTCTCAAGTGGTGTTTACGCACGAACCAAACTTTGCCTTTCTGCCGTTGAGAACATGACGTAGTCTATTCTCTTAGAATAAAGTGGAAGAGGAGAGCTCAGCTGTGCGTAAAAGCGCACATGAAGCACCATGAGACCAGCTCTGCCCTGGGAAAGCGCACGGTGAACTTTTCACAATTATGACATTATATGAGATATAGAGATTATTATATATACATATATATGTATATATATATATCTATATATATAGATTTACCTCATCTGATTAGTCTTAGAATCACAAATATTCACATCTTCTTAACAAGTCCATTTTGACAGGGCTAACAGCCAACATGTACATATGTGCAAAAGCCGTCTCATTGGGTTTAACTTAGAGACAAAATGATCAATCAACAATGTGTCCAATCAAACTTGTCTTTCAGTCAAAATGTCCATCTGACTTATGTTAAGTGTGTTGCTCTTTACAGCACAGATTTTTACTACTCTTGGTCATTTGGAAAAAGGAAATTGGTGTTCACATCACCCCCATTAGCAGAAAATAAACAAAGAAAAAAGAAATCAGTCCTGGAAAAAAATAAATAATAATAAATATATATATATATATATATATATATATATAGAAAGAAATAACAAATTACACTGAGAGATAAAAAACACCTCTGACTTAATTTTTCATTTGGAGCGTGTATTTATGCTTCTATATGAATCTGATGAGACCTCAAGTGAGCTCTGAGCGCCACTCTGTGGATGATAAATATCCCTGCAGACAAAAACACTTCTGCTCTACTGTGTGTAAAATAAATACTTTGCAGCTTGAGTATCTTTGCACTGTTGCAGCTGACCTTGACTGGTTCAGGCATAAGCCCCTGAGATCAATGCTCTCATCATGACTCTGTTATGCATCCGGATGCTTGTGATGGTCAACTAATCACAGCAGAACTCTCACTAATATTAAGGTGGGGTTTTGTTTTCTGCTTACTTGCAGGAGGCAGACGATTATGAGAAGCTTGTTTCTCTCCCTCAGAGTCGTGCGTGGGATCATCTTCTTCTCCAAAGTATTGGATCACTTTCTCACGGATATTGGTGCATTGCCAGAGTTGTAGAGACATCATAGAGGATGAAACACTTTGACATGGTTCAGTGTGTCTTAATGGACATTGTGTGTATCACCAGTAGAAACAAGGCCATTATTTTTGTTGTGCAGGCTTTAATTTCATGACCACGCATTCTTTGTATAAAAAGCCTTGTGTATACTGTGTTTTTGTAAATCTGAATTATGCAGCTTTTAATGCAAACTTTGAATCGCAACTTGCCTCATGTGTTGTTACAAACATTGCAGTTGCTCGCTGTAAACAACATGTAGCCTATTAAAGACATTACAATGCAATGTCTGCATGACACCAATGCATTGTGAAGTTCCAATGTAATAAAATATTTATTTTTCTAATTCAAACATGTATGTGAACTTAACTTAATCCTTTTTTTATAAATAAATTATGAGTCAGAAAATATAGCACTGGTTATTTTTTCACTCAGACTCGCAGAAGGCAAAGTCATTTTTTTGGACAAATCCATGCCCATTCATTAGATCAATAGGCCCACACTTTATCCCTTTTGGTGCTGAATGACTGAAAAAAAAGGGGCTCAGAAGCAGACATTGTGTTGTCTTGCCACAAAACCAATTAACTTATTAAACTGTCATAGTGATAAATGTGGGGGGATTTATTTGGCTGGAGGCACAAATTAACAAATTAGACATTTTAGTCTGATGACCTGATTTAGTGTTGAATTTGTGTTTTTTTTAGAAAGTCCGAAATTTTGAGGCCCTGGAAAAACCATCCTCCTATACGTCAGCAATGGACCAATATGTGTGCTTCATGTGTTATGATAATGACTTGAGTACCTTCTGGTGTTTTGTTTTTGGGATTTGTAGTTCTTTTATGTGGTGAATCAATCATCTTGCGCTGTCCTTGGTGCTGAATCTGACCTTTCGTCCTCTGCAGAGCCAGAATTCCTGCATTATTTTCTCTCTCAGATCTGTTTGTCTTCTCTGGAGACATATTATGTAGCTATGAAGATGTTATAACTTAGTCAGCATCATAAAGTATCAGATATTGGGTGTGAGCTGTGCACATCCTAGATGCAACCTCCCCTTTATGGGATGTTTCATATAGCTACGAGGGCTGCAAACACACATGTGGATGATTTGATCTTTCTCATTGCTCACTATAGTAAAATGATGAAAATGTACTAATTTGGTCTCAGATATTGACACATCCCTTGTAATCATTACATCCTGGAGGGATGGGATGAAAAGGTGATTTTAATCTCTCACCATTTGATGATATATACAGCTACTTTTATAAATCACTAAACATCTCAAATGTTGCCCATGCAGTTGTGAAATTTACTAATTTGGTCTCAGATATATTGACACATCCCTTGTAATCATTACATCCTGGAGTGATGGGATGAAAAGGTGATTTAATCTCTCATCATTTGATAACTTTTATAAATCACTAAACATCTCAAATGTTGCCCAATGCAGTTGTGAAATTTACTAATTTGGTTTCAGATATTGTAAGCATTACATCCTGGAGTGATTTTAATCCTTCACCATTTGCTGATATATACAGCTACTTTTATAAATCCCTAAACATCTCAAATGTTGCTCCATGCAGTTTTTGGATTTAGAGGTTTTTGTTACAAACTGTCACCTTGGTCTCAGATGGACTATAGATATTGTAATCATTACATCCTAGAGTGATGGGATTAAAAAGGTGATTTTAATCTCTCACCATTTGAAGACTTTTATAAATCACTTAAACATCTTCAAATGTTGCCCCATGCAGTTTGTTGGATTTAGAGAGTTTTTTTGTTACAAACTGTCCTTTCCCTTTGCAGTCGGATTGCGCCAGAGCTGGCACACAAGCGCTCTCTCTTGTTTTTGTGGTGTGTGGAGAACTTCTGGCGGCGTGCTTTAGTAGAGAGCCGGTCTGCATTGCGTCGAAACCCTCCAACTCCTCCTCCTCCCTCCTCCTCCCTCCTCTCCATCCCATCTCCTCCTCACCTCCCCATGCACTTGCATGTAAAAATGCACAGCAAAAACTTGCTTGACATTGTGGAGAAACATCCGGACCTCTCTGCTGCTGCTGCTGCTGCTGCTGCACACTCAACTCAAATCTGTTTTGATTCATTTTTTCGCTACAACACATTCTACATTCTACATTCTGCTCGTCATCTTGTCCTCCTCGCAGCAGATTTTTTTTTGCTGATGCAGTGATGTCTGGAAATGTCAAGGGCTCGCTTATTGCCCCTTAATGTATCTCTCCCCCCCTGAATTTGCAGCACAAGATCTGCTCCTGCGGTATCCAGTGAGCTGTCCACACCACCACACCACCGTGCCAGCAGCAGCTATAGCGACGCTGCAGCTTTCTCTCTCCATCATCTCAGGCTTTCCATCATTATAGACTCACCTGATTTCCATCTGCTTTTTTAATCTCATTTTTGTGGAGGATGGCGATGAGCACAGTATAGGCTTTTTTTTTTTTTTTTTCTTTCTTGGTATAGGTGCAATGTAAAGTTGCCACATGACACCCACTGCTGCCCTGCTGTTGGATGCTTTTCCTCGAGGATAAGACGCATTCAAGACCTTTCAAGATCAGCCCACGGTAAGCCTGCAAAAACTGCTGACTCGTACAGTAATGATATGGGCTTGTTATTCTCTCTCTGTAGACAGCTGCTGAAGATACCAGACAAACTACTGTGTTGTTTTTTTATCTTGCAGATGTATTTTATGCATCTTTTGCATCTTTTATATAGTGGGCCTGAAGGCTGTATATGCATGTAGTGATACATCAGCTGGTGTATAATGTCAGTAAATCAGATGTTATGCGTCACATCATAATTCAGGGCTGGTTAGAGAGTGGCATACAGGATAAATCACTGCCTTTAAAGACATAAAACCAACAGCATTTTGTATGTAAAACTAAACTGTACAGAAATATCATGAGTTGTATCAGAGAAACAGGATTAAAAAGAGTCAACTATAGGAATGTAGAAAATAATGCAAGCTCATCATATAATCACGACTACTACAGTACAGAAAGGGTTATAAATGTCTATATTAGAGAATTTTCATAGAGATTCCTCCTCGGTGTAGTGTCTTTACCTTTACTACTGGAAGACTGCACTAATTGCAGGTTGAGAGAAGTACATAAATAAATAAATAAAACTGCAAAAAATGCTGAGCCAGCAAATATCTTGGCTGTTTGATCCCATTATTTCTTCTCTCTCTCTCTCTCTCTCTCTCTCTCTCTCTCCCTCCCTCTCTCTCTGGGTGACAGAGGCAGCAGTAACAACAGCAGCAGATGCACCGGAGAGCAGCGATGGTCAAGTCAGCGAGAACCGCAGTGGAGCCGCACTGAGGCAAAGCAGCCAACCAGCCCCCTCGCATCTGGGGACGTCTCCAACAATTTAAGGGGTGTGGGAAGCTGAGGAGTGGAAAATTTGCTCCCGAACCTGAATGCCTGCTCAGTCAGACTAACCCAACACAACTCCTCCTCCTCTTCCCCCTCCACCTCCTCCTCCTCCCAAAATGACCGTGGTAGCAGGAGATAACATGGACGACACCTCGGCTGTCCCGGGCCACCCTCAGGACACCTACCCCCCGGACCAGACGGACCACGAATGCTGCGAGAGGGTGGTCATCAACATAGCCGGTCTCCGGTTCGAGACGCAGTTGAAAACTCTCTCCCAGTTCCCAGAGACGTTGCTCGGCAACCCCAAAAAACGGATGCGGTACTTTGACCCCCTGAGAAATGAGTACTTCTTTGACAGAAACCGCCCCAGCTTCGACGCCATCCTCTACTACTACCAGTCTGGGGGTCGGCTGAGAAGACCAGTGAACGTCCCTTTGGATATGTTCTCAGAAGAGATCAAGTTTTACGAGCTGGGAGTGGATGCGATGGAGAAGTTTCGCGAGGACGAGGGTTTCATCAGGGAGGAGGAGCGTCCTTTACCTGAGAAGGAGTTCCAGCGTCAAATTTGGCTCCTCTTCGAGCACCCGGAGAGCTCAGGCACTGCGAGAGGGATCGCCATAGTGTCTGTGATGGTAATCCTGATTTCAATAGTCATATTTTGTTTAGAGACTTTACCACAGCTGAAAGAGGACCCAAGGGGTCGAATGATTCCATTTGGGAACACTACTATTTATTATAAGCCAAATATCCTCACTGACCCCTTCTTCGTCATTGAGACACTCTGTATAATCTGGTTCTCCTTTGAGTTGATTGTACGCTTTCTGGCGTGCCCGAGCAAACCGGCCTTCTTCAAGAACATGATGAACATGATTGACATCGTGGCTATCATCCCTTACTTCATCACGCTCGGCACCGAGCTGGCCGAAGACCCGGAGAAAGAGGGAGTGGGGGAGCAGGCAACATCTCTGGCCATACTCAGGGTGATTCGTCTGGTCAGGGTGTTCAGGATCTTCAAGCTGTCACGACACTCCAAAGGACTGCAGATTTTGGGGCAGACCCTCAAGGCCAGCATGCGAGAGCTCGGATTGCTGATCTTCTTTCTGTTCATTGGAGTCATCTTGTTCTCCAGCGCTGTCTACTTTGCCGAGGCAGAGGAGCAAGGATCCTACTTTGGCAGCATCCCGGATGCATTTTGGTGGGCCGTTGTGTCTATGACAACTGTGGGCTATGGGGACATGGTCCCCGTCACTATAGGAGGCAAGATCGTAGGATCTCTGTGCGCCATCGCCGGAGTGTTGACAATTGCGCTCCCAGTGCCTGTCATTGTGTCCAACTTCAACTACTTCTACCACAGGGAGACCGAGGGAGAAGAGCAGGCGCAGCTGCTCAACGTCAGCAACCCCAACATCCCCTCCGAAACCAACTCCAGCCGCCGTAGCTCGTCCACCGTCAGCAAGTCAGAGTACATGGAGATCGATGGAGACATAAACAATAGCATCGACAACTTTAGGGAGGCAAACCTCAGAACTGGCAATTGCACTATAGCCAACCAAAACTGTGTAAATAAAAGCAAACTGCTTACAGATGTTTAGACACCAGTTAGTTAACTTTGGGATCTCTATGGGACTGTCATATGTGGAGTAGACCATCAGTTAGGAATGCTTCATTTACCTCCCCAAAGCACTCTATATGGCATTAGGCCTACAACTACGCTCAGCTATATAGAAAGGAAATCAAAGCTCTTAGAGTATATGACAGGTAGATAGAATAATTAATTCTTCTGATCCTACAAATATATAGGTACATCCAAAAGAAAAACATTACGCATATACACGGAGGACACCGAGCACACACTGTCCTATCAGACGACCGCGTGATACTTAAAATCTTATGCATGGAGTACAGATAACATTTCAGCAAGTTGCACAATGCACCAGAAAAGTCTGCAGAGACATGCAAGCACCTGCAGCCAAGTGGTAAGCGCCAAGAAGTTAGGTGACCCCCTCCGCTCCGTCCTCCTCCTCCTCTTCCTCTCTCCTCTCTCTCCCTACAAAGGATATCTACTATTCAGCAAAGCACCTTATAGGAGGAAGACTGATCTCTCTTGTTTGGATGTAAACAGATGGTGATCTACTCGCTTTCACGGACATCCGCAATGCTGCTGTTTTTTCAGCAGATGCTGTAATTGTGATATCACCAAGTGATTCAATGCCATGCCCTTTAGACGCAACACAGCACAATGTTAAAGTGAGCTTCACACGAGCATGATTAGAGACTTTCCATTTTGATATCGGCATGCACGAGACACATATCTCACGTAATGGAAAGGATGTTCTTTTTGGATACCTGCCTCCATCCCTTGCCCCTCCTTCTCATCTGTTTTCATACAAGTGCACTGGATGAGTTTTTAATTTGAAATGCTAATCATTTAGAAGTATAGAAATTGAATGTTAAATCTTAAGGGAACAGTACATAAAATGAGATCATAGCATGAAAAAAGTAACCTGCATTATGGTCTATCGACTAAGGTACTTTTGTATCCTGGTATATTTAATGCATGACATGAGTATTCAGCTTGTTGCAATTCAGGCACCCTGCAGTGCCCTATTGTCAGGGAAGCTAAGGAAATCAAATTCTGGATGTTTTCCGAATTGCGATCAAATATATCCAAACCCACCTTGAGGATGCAATTTAAAAGTAGTCAAAGAAACTGAATAAATATTATCGAAAATGCATATAATTATAATAAGCACCAATTACAGTATCAATAGTGCAGTGCATGGACCTTCTTTGAACAAGAAAAGTTAACATATCATGAGTCATGCTTCCATTTCCACGTCCAATTTGAGTACGTATTGGTTTGGAATCCACTAAAACAAAAGGATCGATACCAAATTTCACTTCATATTACAGAGAATTATTCTGACATTAGTTGCTAGTGCCTTTATCCCTTTCACCAACAGGACCAGTGAAAGTGCCTCTGTGTACAATTGGATTTGTGAGGTTGAGCAGAGCTGGTTGACCTTCTGCTCTGGTGTTGATACGTTATGATGTTAAAGATGAGCAAGGTTGAAACAGCAGGTGATTGTGGTCAAAAACAAAAAAAAAAGATGATCCATGGCTGTTATGCACAACCCAGTTTTCATGCCGTCATGCACTTAATTATGCCCTTAAGCAGCGATGTATTGTACTCTGCATGTTTACCAATCCAACTCAAAAGGGAATATCCATATAGGTTTTAAACATGTTTTATTTATGTCTGTTGTTTTTTATGTTCGTGCACCATGCATCCTTTCAGGGTCTCTACCTCAGCGAGGTCATTGCAAACTTGCTGCAGAGCTGCAAGCTTCAATGCAGGGCTTCCTATACCATAATGCAAAATGGAACCTTAAGTGTAAAACTGCAGTCATGCAACATTGAATGTGAGAGTCCCACAGCATAGCCTTTACACAAGCACTTAGGATGAATAGTGTACCACAGTCCCGCTCCTTTTGTTCACTTAAAGCTACGCACAATCAGAACATCCACATGTAGGGAGTTTGTAGAAGATTGACTGTTTTTATATGTTGGTTTTCTTTGAAACGATGGTATCTAAAGTTACTGTTGTGTCACCTGAATGTGTTTCATGTACAAGACGGTGGTTTGTTATAGTTTTTAAACCCTGCAATCCTTGGGCATTATGATGCAGCCCGTCTTTTTGCACAATCATTTTGTTCTGTTGCCTGAACCCTTTTTTTTTTTTTGCCAGTGAGATTTTTTTTTTCACTGTGCTTGCTCACACGTAGTGCATTGTTTCTCCAGACAGACTAACTGCAGATAGATTTGGACAAAGTGTAACGACTACTTGAAAATCTCCAGCTACTGTACATCACTCAGTTTTGAGATGAATTCACCCAAATAATAGTAAGATTTTCTAATGTACTGTACGCTCTTTTTTATTATTATTTAGCACTCTCCTGACAAAAAAAAAAAAGAGCTCCACTGCAATGCTACTTGAATGTCACATAGTTGTTTCTGTTGGTGCAATGGCTATTCTTTGTGGTGCTAGTACAGGACTACCATTGTTGTCTTGGTGGTACCATCACGTGTTACTTTCGACAAGACTTTTTCCATTTCTTGTTTTTGTTATTGGTGACTGCTTGGTTAGTTTAGGGCACTTGTTTGTCATTTTATTTGGATGATCTTTGTACTGTACCGCTGAAGAGTGTCTGCCTCAGGCGAGGTAAAAAATCCAGAGCCTTGCAACTCATCATGAGAGCAAAAAAAGATACACATTTGTGTCAGGGATCTTCAATTTGTATAGGGTTTCTCATACAGAAGGACATCAATAATACCCAACACCATATATTATATTGCTATATATAGATACAAAGAAATTATAGTAGTCTCATTAATGCAGCTATCAGGAAATTGTTCGCTTTGTTCACAAGTTTCTTGATGCTTGAAAGCAGCGACGTGTTTAACATGTCCTGCAGGAAACGGCTGAAAGTGAGACGAAGAAAATAACATAAATAAATGACACCCCTCACGTTAGCAGCGCTGTGAGGGCATGTATGGATGGTGCTATGCATTTAATTACCCAACAGAAACATGCATTCTTAACAGCAATAGAATAACAGATAAACTGTTTCTTAGATGCTTTTTGTAAAAAAAAAAAATAAAAAATCTATTTTGAATGTCGGAAATCACTTGACAGATAACTCACAACAGGGCTGTTTATGTACCAACCTCTTACCCTCTGTGCTGTGATTTTGTAAGGTCAGCGGGGTCAAATGTAGAGGCCGAGAGAAACCCGTGAAAAGTCCAAATATAGGCGTTGTGATAGTGGCGGTCCCTATTAACCACCCAGGTCGGACTGGAGTTGTTTTGCAGTCAGCAACGAAAAGCTGCTGATGGGTTCAGTCGAACGTATAACACAGTCCCAAAGGAACAGCCCATAATGCACTTAGAGAGAGGATCTATCGTCAGTTCATCGGACTGATCAGATGTGTGAGAGAATGTCAGAGAAGGTGCCTAAATTGTTTTACATATTCATTTGTTTAGCTTACTGTTAGATGTTAATGCTTCTGCAAACAAACACGAGTGAGAAGATCTACAAAAAAAAAATGACATTAATTAATTAAACTATAAGAAAAAACATGAAATGTCACGAGAACAAAATGCAATTTAGCTACAATAAGATAGAGAAAAAGTAACCACTATATACTGCAATTACGTATGAAAAACAATGTGTTTTTATTTTCTTTCTTTTTTTGGTGGCACTGTAACATGACTGATTTAGGAAGAACATGCCATATACTGGAATATCAAAGACAATATGTTCCTCTGGCAAGCCATGATAATGAAACTACTGTATTATGATCAATTGCTATACACTAAATGATATGGACAAGAAGTGTACTATTATAAAAAACAACTTATGGTTTGTTTTTTTGGGGTTTTAAGAAGAAGAAAAAATCATTCAAACACCATGTTCACATTTGTTCCAATCTCCACTGCTGAACCTACTGCATAATGTATCTCTACAGAAACCTACTAACCGCAAAAAACTGCATGGTCGATGGAAGACTGCATGAGTTTTGCCTTTCAAACTGTGGATCAACTATAATACAGTTGCATCATTTAAAAAAAGAAACCCTTGCTTTCATCTGCACCAAGGCTTCCTGTGAAAGGCCCTGTTCAGAAGTTGTCTTGTCCTCTGCTGGATTCCTTAAAAGCACCTTAGCGCTGACCTCATCACTAAGACGGCGTTGGGCGTCCGAGCCGTGCTCAGCGTCCGTGTGTGATCTTCAGGTTGTGCTCGCTATAGGCTCTGAATGTGAGCAAGGACATTAAAGGGCTAGTTTCTCAAACTTTATCTCTATTCTAGGACTGAAACGCTCCCTCAAGTGACATTTTGTTCTTATCTCAGTCTAGACTGTAGTGATACTGTGTTGTTGGAAACATGCCCATCATGTCTAAACAGGGCCACACACCCTCCTCTGTACTACATTTGGTTTTAAGGCATTCTTGTTTGCTAAAGGTGTCGATGTCGGGACTGCTTTCTGCCTGCTGAGGAGGCACTGAACAGGATCAAATGTTGGGATGTTGGGATTATCGCTGAGAAGACCGTGTTTGTGTTAGATGGCTGATGAGTTTGTCTTTCCTGTCAAGAATGCACATTTAATTGCTTGTAAGGAAGTTTTGGAGCAAAGCGCTAAAAAAAAGGACTGTTTCTGCTCTTCTTTTCATCCACAAGCAAACCAAACTCTGATTGTGTTATTATCTAATCCAGCCGTCATTGTCATGTTGTGTTTACCAAGGATTATGCTACAATGTGTTCAGTTTGTCACATGATGACAAAGGCATGGTCTGTGATCTATGCAAGGGTTATTTCTTTTATTTTTCCTTATATCACTTATGATTTCATCTTACATTAACTTCAATAAATTTTTAAGGATCTGCTGGTGTATGCTCATTTTGGCTCGGGATGGGGGTGTATATCTGCACTACGGACCTGCACATTAAAGAGATATTTCGGGTGTTTTGAAGTGGGGTTGCATGAGGTACTTATCCACAGTCAGTGTATTATTTACAGTAGATGACAGTCGACACGCCCCCAGTTTGGAGAAACAGACAGGAGTACCAACACCGGAGCAAAGCAATACAGTGCTGTGGACGGGGCTGGCAGAAAAACTTATTTTAGCCACCCAAAAGAAAGGCTCACCTAAAAAAAATCTATATCTGTTTAAGTGTATGCTATATTTAGAATATTTTCAGCGCTTTACCTTGCCATCAGACAGCACTTTCCTTCTCCTTTCCGACAGGGATCTGAACTGAAACTATGCTCTCTCCAAAGCCAGCAGGCTCAGATGACAAAAACAGTAAAAATACGTTTCACCTTCAGTTCAATTCCCTGTTGGAAAATATTCTAAATATAGCGTACACTTAAACAGATATACATTTTTTTTAGGTTGCTAAAATATGTTTTTCTGCTGCCCCCGTCCACAGCAGTACATTGCTTTACTCCGCTGCCGATAACTTTTGTCTGTTTCTCTAAACTGGGGGCGTGCCGACCATCATCTACTGTAGGTAATACACTGACTATGGATAAGTTCCTCATACAACCCCACTTCAAAACAGTTGAACTATCCCTTTAATTAAACCATCTGCAGAAATATGCTGCATTGTGTGTTGTTGCAGAACTGGAGGTCTCAATCTAAACGTGTCCTCTGTGCTACAGTAGCCTCTCACTGAAGCCATTAGCAGTGATTCAATGGGCTAAGGTAATGGTTACACACTAATCCGGCTGTCCCAGGGGAGGCCCGCTTACCTCTGTCATTCCCTTCGAGTTGTTACACACCTCGGGGGCCTGAAGAAGAGCTCCCCTCCACTCTCTGCTGCTTCCTCCTGTAGTCACACAGACACATGCTTAAAACCATCAGAGCATGACTCTAAGGTGTTGTGCATCTGCTAAGTGTGGGATTATGAAGTTATAGAGTGCTCCAGGAATGAGTCCTAAAACCCAGAAATGAGACTGAGGTAGCATTTTAGCACTTCTGCTTCCCCCGTCTGGAAGTCAATGAGTTTTTTGAATGGGTTTTTAGTTAGATGCCTGAAACAAGGCCTGTGGTTAACACAATATCAGAGACACAAATCACCAGGCTTTCAGCCAGGAGACCGGGATTCACATCCCCTGTGAAACCATCAACGTATAGTTGTCCTTGTGGTCACAACCGTAAGTTTCATTTTCACTTTAGAAACTTAGTTATTTTAAGCCAAAAACAAAATGTTTTCCCCTAAACTAAGTGGTTTTGTTGCGTAAATCTAAAGAAGCCTTTTTGTTTGTGTTCAAAACGTAATGTTTTATCCAGTTTTACAACGTGTTGCTTTTAAGTTTTGCTTTCACTTTTAAAACACAGTAGGTGTAGTAGGCCCATAATGGCTCACATGTACTTATAGTGACCGATAACGCCTAATTAATGGCCTGATAACAATCTAATCGGGTGAAATATCATAAAAGTGGTGTTTATTTGTGAAGATTATCTTGATGACCAAACGTGTAAGTATCATAAACGTGTGTTTGCCACAGAGCTTATTTTCTGCAATAATCCAAAACCGGACGGAAAAATCTCATCGGCTTTTTGTCGAGGGAACCAGTGCGATGCTAATTTCCTGGTTGGCGTACAAAAATACATCATCCTTGCAGCTCTCTATTAGGGATGCAACTAACAATTACGTCATTAATGGGCTTTAGTATACGGCTTTGTTGAATACTTGTTTCTGATTGGTCAATCACAGCGTTCTACGCTCCGTTATTTCTTTATAACAGACCATTACTATGTATAACAGACCGTTGCTATGGGCGCAGTCCTGATGTCGGACTCTGGTGGACTGCTTTTGTGTCAAATTATTGATTTCTTAAGTAGCCTTGTAATAAGCGGGATAATGTTCAGCTAGTGTTGTGAAATAAACCCCTTCAGGGCGATGCTTTGCGTCCGTGTGCCGCATCACACTGTCGGGGTTTATTTCACAACAATGACCGGCTCGCTGTATACTATCCCTTACATGAAAAATAGTGAAATATGCCCATCATGATATCCTAAAGCCCAAGGGGACATCTTCAAACGGCTTGTTTTGTCTAAAACCAAAAGATATTCAGTGTACAATCACATAAGACAAAGAAAAGCTCATATTTGAGAAGCTGGTAATCAGAATAGTTGCTTCAGAGTAGATTTGAGATACGGAGTAAAGTTTTTGCCATCCATTTACTCAAAATATAACCTTTTCAAGTATACTCTAAAGCATCTTGTTTGTAAGAGTGTGATTATGATTAAACCTCATCATGAGGAGGTCTTTTTTTATATTAAATACATGCAGCTGTCGAACCCTAAAACAGCGAACAAACAAACACATCCAATCATAGAACAGTCGAGCGATGAAACTGAAAGAAGTGGGCGCAATTTTTTGGGGTGTGAAGATGATTCATTGCCACTTCTGTCCTGTGATGGCGTGAAGCTGAGTATTGGTGGAGAACATTGGACAGCAGAGGCATCACGCTGAATGCTGCTGTCCATCTGTCTCTGTCCCTCTCAGTTTCTCTGTTGTCTGCAGCCCGGCTCTGTGTTTGCTGTATGGTGACCTTAACAGAAGTGAGCCTCTTCTTCTTCCTTGTCCTCTGCATTGCCCTCAGGAAATGCAGCACTCCTCACTCTGCAGGCAGCAGCAGTAAGGGTGGGGTGAGCTGGCGCCGGTCCCACTCTTCTTGCACACACTATACTCTCTCTCTCTCTCTCTGTGTGTCTGTCTGTCTTTGTCTCTCACTCTCCTGAGTGCTGTGAAACTCCACTGGACTGTAATAGCACAGAGCATCGTACAAGAGAGGAGCTCAGTCATAGTAGAGGATATCACACCTGCTTTTATTAGTTTTCTCTCTCTGTTGTTACTTATGTTTCACTTACCTACATGCACACACACACACACACACACATACCATCCCACCATGACTGTCAGGTAACTCATGTTTACTTTTTCCATGTCCTCCGTGACCATTTGTATTTTTTTTAAAGCTGCACTAATCAATGTTTTAATATCATTATCATATCATTATCATATCAGACTATGAGTAATGTGAAAGACGAACCCACAGAGACTTACAACCTGACTCAGCTCTAAAGGCCTCACACACACCGGAGGCGTGATGAATAAACAACACGAAAATGCGAAATACTCGCCTGTGAATATTATTATTATATATTATATCTCTAGGGCTTTTATTGTGAAAGGTAATAACAGGAGTGAATCTGATCTGCGCTGCTTTTGTCAAGGTTGAAAGGAGTAATAAAGTTTGCCGTCTTGATTCAGACTTTTATAATCTTGTAGCCGCATCTCAACCCGTTCTGCACAGTGATTGGTTGATGCCTTTATTCGTGGTGCAAATTAAACAAAAAAAAACAACAAATCAACCTTATTTTGAAAAAAAAATTACACAAACAATAGTTTGAAAAAATATATTAACGTGCGATTAATTACAAAAAAACGCATCCAGTGTGTAAAGGCTTTTAGAAGCATTGTAGCGTCTTTCAGCTCATTGTTTTGGTTTAAATGTTAGTGTTGGTTCAGTCTCACTGCTCTCACCAAACCCAGCAGCAGGCAGCTCCAATATAAATCCAATGTACGCTACCTGCACAGCACCAACCAGCAGAAACAGACTCAAATCAGACACTCTAGTTAGTTAACTTCCATGTAGTAGCCTGTGCACACTATGTAGCTCGGTAGATCAGCCGTATCAGCAAAAATGTCCTAATTCAGATGGATAAATTAATTAAATTTGTATCAATAACGGCTTCTGTCCGACTACAGTATAGTGGTACTTAGTGAAAAAAATAATGTATAACTTAAATTTGTATAGTTCATCGTTCGCTGTGTCAATCTGTGTCAACTGCTGCAGCTTTCTCTCTCGCCATTTTCACAAGTTTGAAATAGGTTGGTGGCCCCTCCCCTCCCGCAACGTAACAAAGATGGTGACCGTTGACCGTCGAATTGAGCATGAGAAGCGTCCAGCGTTCCACACTCAATGTTTTGACAGTTTTGAGTACAACATCCGGGCACTTAGAGTGCACTGCATACTTCTCAGTGTGAACGCACTTATGCACTCAAGATAGCAAGTGTAATTACGGAGGTACGCGAATTGAGACACAGCAACAGTTAGCGACAGGCTGGAGAACATAGTGGAGCAGCTAAAGATCCAGATATTTCCATCTGAAGTTAGTGGAGATCAAAATAGAGCAAAAAATTAGAGTGAATATTGGACTTGGATTCGCCAGGTGGCCAGAAACACGACTAGAACTGAATGCTTCGTAACCATAATTCTTTTTATCAATTACACCTGTGTTTACCCTGTGATGCTATGTCACAATGGCTGCTGTGAAAAGACCCTGTTAGGTATGAAAAGCTGTGATTGAAAGTCACCTTATTCCACTCTATACCATACCATCACATACACATTATGTATGTCATGGTGTGGTTAATTGGGTGGACCCAAACGCAGGACACTGGCGGGAGACAGAAGAAGTTTAACTGATTTATTGATACGGGTGAAGAGGATCGGCAGATCCGGCTGAGCAGAGTGGATGAACGTGGGCTGGCTTGAGGAGCAGGCAGGCCAGCAGGAGGGCTGGCTGGGATCCTGAAGTACAGGAGAAAAGGATTAGGCCAGACAGCAAACAACACACAAGGAGATCATGCAAAAACTAGAAAACACAAGGACCAACCTGAAACGTAGACGGAACAATCTGGTGAGGACTGGGAGGAAAACCAGGGTTGATATACTGCGGAAGAGTAGATTGCTGACCGGTGTGTGCAGAGCTGGGAGCCTCGAGAGGTGAAGAGCAGATTGATGACACTGTGTTTAGGTAGACTGGGCCCAGGTTGAGAGCAGGACAAGGCCTATTGAAAGAGGCTGGGACACGGGTCTTTAGCTATGGGGTACGACACATGCACAGTGTAACTGGAGCTGCGGTCGTACGTTGCTATTGGCTCACATTTGGCGAGTGCAGACCAGATTGTAATGCGCATATGTTGTACCCCAAAGATATGATGCGTTGATGATGCGTGACATCTCCTCTTTCCACCCTCCTGGCAGCAGGACAGGATGAAACACACCTTTACACACACATAGACAAGCCGGGGACATGGAAGACAAAAGGAGTGGGAAACACAACAGACACAAGCTGGAGCACGACCATGACAGTATATTCTGTACTGGCTTCTTCCAACTCTTCATGGAAACTCTGTGATATTTACACTTATTAAAACACACCACTCCATCAAAAGGAAGTATTTTGTGCATCATTTTAGAACCATTTTCCCAAAAGTCAACCTGCCTCAACAAATTGGACGAAAGATGAGGGAAAATGCTAAAAAGATACATTAAAAAAAATAAAATTGTATTATTATTATTATTGTAAGCTGTCACAGTGTCGCCCTGTAACGGTTTGTGCCTGCCACGAAGTTGCTCCGCTCCTCTCCTGAAATTTAGATTGCTAGCTTATTACAAAAATGGGCACGTTTTTGAAAATGAAAAGACCTGACGAGCAGACACAAACACACAGACACACGCACAATGTTGTTGAATGTAGTTAACTATACTGACAAACAATGCTTCTATTGGAAAAGAGAACTATTGAATCTAATGGAATGATTAGATTTGCGTCGAAAGGAGCCAGTTGAGGTGGTTCGGGCATCTAGCACGGATGCCTCCTGGGCGCCTCCCTTGGGAGGTGTTCCAGGCACGACCAGCTGGGAGGAGACCACGGGGAAGACCCAGGACTAGGTGGAGAGATTATATCTCTACTCTGGCCTGGGAACGCCTCGGGATCCCCCAGTCAGAGCTGGTTAATGTGGCCCGGGAAAGGGAAGTTTGGGGTCCCCTGCTGGAGCTGTTGCCCCCGCGACCCGACCCCGGATAAGCGGTTGAAGATGGATGGATGGATGGATGGAATGATTAAATATTTGAAAGACAAATGTAATTATTATTGCGTTAATAAAAGTAAGGAAATATATTCAGAAGTTTTATATTATTTATTTATTGTTTAAACATTTGCCGTATTATTGTCAATGGGATTTTAAAGACATCTTGCCAAAGGGGGGCCCCGGCCATAAGCTAATGTTATTTGGGGGGTTCTTGGCATGGAAAAGTTTGGGAACCCGGGCTGAAGTGAATATTTACGGCAACATGATGGTGTATGCAGGACTGGCTCAAATACATCTACACAGTGCCCATGTTTATGTTTAATAAAGCATCATGGCAGATCAATTAAACATAGGATCACTTAATTGTTGTTGTTGTTTTCACGGATTTGTTGACATCAAGAAAAATATAGAATATCACCAGACTCATCCTCTAGAAAGTCGACTTGACGCACTTCCTGGTGGATGGTTATTGGACGTTTCAGGTCAACACGAGCACCCAGGTGTCAGCCTCCACATGCAAATGAGAAGCATGTAATTGAAACTGTGGTTTAAGCCACTGTCTTGTTAATCCCTGATCAACGTGTGGAACTAATTGAGGTGCTGTCTGTCAACGCCCCCCTTCTCCTCCTCCTCCTCCACACTCTACGCTCTATCTTACAACTGTCTGAACACAACGTCTGCCAGCTGTGTGTCTCCTTATCAAGGAATGAGTGTTTACAAGCCGTGCCTGCGTGCAGATGTACTGTGGCTGCATGTGCTCATTCCCTCACTGCTTCTATCTTTCATTCGGTTTATCTCTCTTACACACACACACACACGCGCACACTTGCACACACACACAAAGGATGGCCGATTTGCCTGAGTCAGGCCTCTGGCTCACTTGATATTCCCCGATCGATTTCTTTGAAGACAGACACTCATCCCATATCCCTTGTACAAAAATGCCATGCCATTCCTGTTGACGTCATCCAAAAAGTTTCTCAAGGGCCTTTTCATTGTGGCCCAATCAGCTGCGCATGCACAGTATCGTATGATTGCTCTGTATCATATGACAAGTGTCCTCTGGTGTTGGCTTTATCGCTGTGTAAAACCAAAAGGCCAGTAGTCCACCTCCAACAGCCTCACATAGAGTAGGTTCTGAATGTTAACAATGTGCAAAATAGCTTTGGCAGCATTATTGGATCTCCCATGCTTGAGCCAAAGCCCTTGGGCCTAACACTACCCCACCCCCAGGTCCAAGCCCACCCGCCCCTCTTATCCCCCCCGATCCCCGAGGCCCTCTCTCTGGCCCACTTCCTCTTTGCATTACCTCCATCAGGCCGGGCTGCTGACACACTTGTTTAATAATTAAGGCCACGTCCATAATTTCCTCATCCTTGTGGAAGTCCACAAATGGTCTCAGTGAAACTCAGGCCAGTTAAATGTACCTCTTTACCTCGGGCCACTGACAGCCCTACATCACTGTATAGTGATACGGAGCAGATGATGCCATCCAGCGAAGGCGGTGGTGGATGGATCAGAAGGAACGAGTTCATCATGAATTACCCACTCGTCTTTTTATCACTTTATCCAATTTCCATTGACGTAGACACACTCACACATCCTGTGGTGGAGTGTCTGCCATCACACCGTATTCTAGGAATAATGCATGACGGAGTACATTAACTATAAAACAAGCATCGATATGTCTGATTGTCCGCCGTCCCTCCGTGTGCCCATAAAACAATCAATCTATAAACTGATGAGTCCATCTATTCATCCACTCATCCGTGAAAAGAAGCAGCGCTGGAGAGTCTACAGCCGTGCTAGCAGCTCTGTGAGGCTGCACTTTGGCACGGCGGTGCTTCATGCTAAAGGCTAACATCAGCATGCTAACATGCTCATCATGACAATGCTAACATGTTTAGCGGGTATAATGTTTACCATGTTCACCCTCTTAGTATAGCGTGTTAGAAAGCTAACACTAATTAGAGCTAAACAAAGTACAGCTGAGGCTGATGGGAGAGTCATTTTTTGCAGGTTTTTGGTCATAAACATGTATATAAGAAGTGGACGGAGCCCCCGTGACATCACCCATTGGTTTGTGGACTGCCGTTTTGAAGCCTTGAGTTCGACATTTTGGCCGTCGCTATCATGGTCTAGTCTAGTTTTCTCTCAGAACACTTGAATTACAATATGCTGAAAGGTTATTTTGGATTTTTTGCCCAATGATGCCAAAAAATGTCTGCCTACTGAAGATTTAAAGTTGTATGAAAACACGGACAACTCCCAGACCGCACAACGCCGTGGTACATCCTGTCAATCACAAGGTAGCCACGCCCTAAAGCATACCCTGCTTTATGGTCTATTTGACTCTAAATGGGACCATAATTTACTAAATGAACATCATGCTGTATTGAAGAAGACTTGAAACTAGCGATTGAGACTATAAACTCATGTTTACAATGTTTACAAAGGGTAATTTCCTCATAGACTTCTATACAATCTGACTTCTTTTTGCAACCAGAGGAGTCGCCCCCTGCTGGCTATTAGAAAGAATGCAAGTTTAAGGTACTTCAGCATTGGCTTCACTTTTCAGACCCGGAGGTTGCCGTCTGGTTTTTGGTCATAAACCATGGATAAATTAAAAGATTTGACCCTATGATGGCGCTAGATTAAAGATTTAGTAATGAATTACAATTAATCCTGAGGGAAACATGAATGTCTCAACCTAATTTCATGACAATCCATCCAATAGTTGTTGAGACATACTCAAAAACACAAAAGTCAACCACATGGTGGTGCTAGAGGAAAATTCAGACAATCAACAAAGTCAGTAGGATTCATCCTCTGGGGACCATGAAAGCGTGTGTTTAATTTTACAGTAATGCATCCAATAAAGTATTCCAGTCTGGATCAAAGTGGTGGATAGATCGGCCCTCATCTCTGGAGCCACGCCACTAGCATGGCTAAAAAAAGCAGAAATATCTCACCCTAATGTTCAGTTAGTTTAAGATCTAAGTACTGACAATTAATTACTTGTTTATGGATGTTTTCTTTCCTACCATCTCTATCTCTCCAGTAGCCGTGGTAGAATCTGTTATCAATGCTCCAGTCTGGATGTGTCCTTGTGGTATCAGGCGATGTGGATCTCAGTTTACATGCTCCTCCTGCCCAGTGTGCAGTGTCAGCGTGCTTGTCTGGGGGAGAAAATTCAAAACTTAACATCAACGAAAACCGGCGCTGTGACCTTCCCGCTTCAATTACATCACTGCACAGGGCGAAAGGAGGCTGGCAAATACAAAACCACAAGAGGATATCACCATGAACCGTGAGGGCCATGCTGAGATCCACATGCTGACTGCAGTCTGAAGCACCAGCAAAGGTCACTGTAATGCTGGAGAGGTTGTTGATACCGTCAGGTTACTCTTTTAAAAGGAGTAGTTCGTCATTTGGGGAAATTGTTTTTCTTGGCAAGAGTTATATGAGAAGATTGACTGACCATTCTCATGTCTGTCAGGCTGTTCTCATACACCATTCGTAGCTTTACCTATGAAAAGTAATGCACTGTAATTCATATACATCCCACAAAATCAATTTGTATGTAATCAACGTAATTGTGAACAAGGAAGTATAAAGAGCGGCAAACGTCATGTAGGGAGGAGGTCGGGGTGGATCAACAATCACCAGACTTTCGCCCAGGAGAACGACGCTCGTACCCCGTGTGAAACCAGAAGTCAGCGTTGATTTATTTGTCACGTAACATCCATACTTAAGTTACGAATTTCTGAGTTATTTTAACTCAAACTACGATCTATTCCTGAACCTAACTAAGTAGTTTTGTCACGTAACTTCCGTACTTAAGTTACGTCACTTCTGAAGTTATTTGAACACAAACCACAATCTTTTCTTAAACCTAATAAAGTATTTTTGTCGCCTAAACCTAACCAAGTTGATGTTTTCCTAAACCTAACTTAATCGTTTTATTTTGAAAAGACTGGAGCGGAAATTGACACGTCCGTCAAGTGTTGCTGGACATTCGTAGGAAAACACATGAAAAATTAGGAAAAACGTTTCGTAAGAAATCATACGAACCGTTGTATGAGGATACGTCGTGTCTCTACGTTAAACATGAAGCTACAGCCATCAGCTGGTTCGCTTAGCTTAGCTTAGCACAAAGACTGGAAACAGGGGGAAACAGCTAGCCTGGCTCCATCTAAAGAGCTAATTAACACTAATCGGATACATGACGCTGCATAAAACCACAACTTGTCATTTTTACACTCAAGTTTTTCTACAGATTAAAGAAACAACATACAATGTGTTAATTAGTGAGCTTTAGTGGTGCTGGTAGGCTTGTTTTGTTACCTAAGCTCGTCCAGCTGTTTCTCCTTGTTTCCAGTCTTTAAGCTAAGCTAACGGCTACTGGATCCAGTTTAACATTTACCGTATAGATATGAGAGTAATATCAATCTTTTAATTTGTCACATATTCCCCAAAATGTCGAACTATTCCTTTACAGCCCATTTGAATGACACGATAATGCCCAAGGGATCTAGTGTGCAATAAGAGCGCCTTCTTGCTTTTGGCGTGACATTTGTACGCCATGTCTGGACTGACTGCAAAGTAAACGCATCCAGGTAAATATGCTAGAGCTAGTGACATAGAATAAAAAGCGAGAAAGGCCGCTTATGACGGGCGACGGGGGAG
Source organism: Sebastes fasciatus (assembly GCF_043250625.1). NCBI lineage: Eukaryota > Metazoa > Chordata > Actinopteri > Perciformes > Sebastidae > Sebastes > Sebastes fasciatus. The sequence goes on along the minus strand of NC_133798.1, from coordinate 17,933,463 downwards.
GTGGACAGTTCAAATGGTTTTGTTTTGTAAGTTACGAAAGTGAGTGTGTTTTAGTGACGTTAGAGACGTGTTTTTCCGTACTTATATTACATTGTTTCCATACGTATTTTAGTTAGTTTATGTACTTATTTTAAGCCCAACCATTACGGTTTCCCTAAACCTAACTAAGTGGTTTTGTTGCCTCAACCTTAACTGCGGACATTACCATAGTTTTGTTGTGTAGCATAGCTACAAATGACACCCAAAAAGCCTAAAATGCGTCCTCATGACACGCAAAATGTCCTTATAATGTCATGCTATTTATACGTCTTAGATGTCTACACAGTCACTCCTATCCTCCTTTATTTAAATGGATGTCTCACCTACAGCCTGACAGTCATTCATCTCCTGCAACACATTACTGTATTCTATTGATTTGTTATCACTTCCTCAACTTCTTAATCTACATTACAGAGCTTTTGAAATCAGATCTTAACCTTATACGTCACACTGAGGCATTTTGATGTTCAGGTTAAATATTGATGACCCATAAATAGCTGTCATGTCTTCTAGAGAAAAGGCCAAAAGAGGAAAATAAAACATGCATGGGGTGTGTCTTTTCCCTGAGGTTACAGGAGAGGACATAGACACCATTGTTGGACATAACCCACTGTCCATGTTGCACCACATACAGACCCCATACAGCAGAGGCATTACATATTGTACGATGATGGAGGAGCATGTCAGTTTTCCTGGCCGGGACACATTAACTGGACTGCTGGTGGAGTTTACTGTAAAGGCTGGTGTGCACACTGCAAAAGATATCCACCTTATTGAGTCTATCTAAATATTAGTTTTCTTTTGGAAAGTAAGAAAAAGACAAATAAGGTGAAATAATTTAATGCATTTTGAGTGTCAATTAACTTAAATTAAGTGACAGTAAAAAGTGTTTTTTCCCATTATTTTTTCTCTTTTCTCAAGTAAATGTAAATCCCTACATAGAAGTTGAGTTATTTAGTTATACTGGCATTTTTCAACAAGGGTTTTTAGAAACTGAAACCAGAAAATAATCTCATCTTTTGCTTGAAAAATTACCAAAATAGCTGCAAATCAATTTTCCGTTGACAAACTAATCAATTAATTGTTATAGCTCTAATTTTAATAGCTTAATATGAGACAACATAACCTGTCAAAATGGTAATTTCTTGCAGTGCAGGCAGCTCCAGTGGTGAGAGAGGCTGTCAAAGGCTGACAAATGGAGAGAGTGCTTTCTGCTGAGAGACGTCCCTACAGGTTTCCCATGCAGGCAGCCAGACCAGGGCCAGGAAATTATATTTATATATACATCATCGACCATCATAATGTTGACATGTATGAAAACCACATAACTTCCAAATATAAGTTATGGTTGTCCTCTTCAGTGACACACATGAGGGTTTGGAGTTAAAACACTGGCTGATATGATTAAAAAAACTTTTATCAGTTTGGGTAAAATAAAGAAAAATCGATGGATCATGGATGAATTACTGATTGGGTCTATCGGGCAGAGGCCCAAGAGGTCAGGGGGCCCCTGGACCTTGGTAGTAAATAGAAGGGAGCCCGCAAACTGGGGAAACTCACAAGATTGTTAAGGTTAGGCAATGATCTTGAATAGTTAAGGTAAGGATAGGTCATCGGGCAGCGAGTCTCGTAAGAGTTTTTGCATATCTCAGATCAGATTTCGCAGTTTGCGGGCTCCCTTCTAGACACAACTCTGGACCTCTGTTTGAAGTGACTGTTAATAATACTTGTTTTAAAGTCAAAGAGATCAGTTAAAAGTACTACACCAGGGGTCAGCAACCGTTACTATCAAAAGAGCCATTTTAGGCAAAAATAAATAAATCTGAGACTTCGAGAATAAAATCATAACTTTACGAGAAATAAAAGTCGTAATATTAAGACAATAAAGTCATAACTTTACAAAAAAAAGAAAATAACTTGTAAAATTACTACTACTACACTACTATACATATACTAATATTCTGACTTTATTCTTATAATACTACCTTTTTTCTCATAAACTTCTGACTTTATTCTCATAATATTATGACTTTATTCTCGAAATCTCAGATTATTTTTTTTCCTCAATGTGGCCCTAATACGCCGTCGTACCGTCATAGCATAGACTTACAACAATTATAAATAAAAAATGAAAATGTAAACAAAAAAACTGTTATTCATTTCCACAATTTAAAAAAAAAATCCACAGGGAGCCCCTGGAGAGGAGCTTAAGAGCCTCATGTGGCTCCGTAGTCGCAGGTTGCAGACCTCTGTACTACACCATGCTAGTGGCGTGGCTCCAAGGAGGCAATGCTGGTCCAGACTTAAATATCTCAACAACTATTGGATGGATTCACGTAAAAATTGTACAGACATCCCCTGACCTTCCCTCTAGCGCCACCATGAGGTTGATATTTGTGGTTTTAATTGAATATTCAACAAATATTGGATGGATTGCCATAACGGTTGGTACAGTCATTCATGTCCCCGGCAGGATGCATTGTAATATTTTTGATGATCCCTTATCTTCTCATGCTAAATTAAGCTGGAAAGCATTATATCTGCTTACCACCAGCATGCTAGCATTAAGCTCACAATACTGCTGTGTGTACATAGTGGCTATGTTCCAAAACGCATACTCTTTCTTTTTACTTTTAGTACGTACTGCAGCTGCCCTTACAAAGTACATACTGTTGCATTCAGTATGCATACAATTGGGACATACTACTTCATAACATTGCGCCTTGAACTATGATCCTCTTGCTTATATATCCGCTGCAGAGGATTGTGGGTCAGAATAGCCAGAAAAGCATGCTGGCTTGCATACTGTAAAATGTGACCGGATGTTGTAAGACATCCTGGTATTTTTGGCATACTGTATTTGACGTACTATGTATTGGGACATACATCTTTTTCTGGCATACTAAATAGTATGATACTGTGTATTGGAACGTAGTGTATATACAGTCTCATAGAATCGCTAGCATCGCTACATATTGATTGCAAGATGGAAAGTCCTTAAACAGTCTGCATATCTTAAACAAACAAAACATGGTTTGGAGAAAAAAGGGAGGGTCCAAAGAAAAAATTAACAACGCTCGCTTTTTTCACCTAACTCGCCAGATGGTTTGTTACACAGAAACCTTCATCAATTTAAAAACAGCAGCGATTGGATGAACTATCTGTCAATCAAACGCTTGCCAATACTAGTCAGGAGAAGAGCGAAAACATCTTTTTGAACCAGGAAAGGCTTCAGTGCCGTTCTTTGCTCTTCCTTCAATGAAATAATCCTCTCCAGTTCTGATATAACTGATGCTATTGCAGCTACGCTAACATCTTCAGGAGCTACCATTTTTGTCGCCTCTCGTCTCACGCACCTAAACCCACAGGACGCTGATTGGTCCGTGCTCTGGCTCGCGGGACACGAACGCCTGACAAGATGGATATCTGTGTGACGTGATCCTGCGATACTCGCATGATCTTGTGACATCGCGACAATCCAGCTGCTCTGCAAGGTAATTTTTCACCCTCCTCCCCAAGACAATCATTTTCATACAGTCCCTAAAGCAAATATAAACTGCAACTCAGGCTTTCCTTGATGGTTTCTTACAATATTTTGTACAGTGTGCTGCAGTACTTAGTATAACTGTGCAGAGGAGTGTCAGTGTGGAAACAGCTTAAAGCAGCCTTTCTTCATCTCCACAGCAGCACCTGAGAGCTCTGATTCACCTGCAAAATGTCACTGACAGAGACGCAAACCGCCTACAAACATTGTGTTATTGTATACTGCCTCATAATCCATCAATGCCTCTCAGCACAGGCAGCTCACTCTTACCGGCAGCCACTGCAGCTACTGTGCCCTCTCCACATGCCCTCATAGCTGCAGTCCTCAAGGAAAGCGAGATTTCAGCAGTTTAACAGACTGAACCCCTGAAGAGGACAGAGTGAAAAATCAGGGCTTTTTCTGCTTGTTCTGATGAAACACCTGGCCGCAGTTAAATGCTGTTTATAGACATTTATTTGCAAATACTCAGCATACTTCAGTTAGATATTTACGGGCAGGTATTTAAAGTTCAAATGCTGTAAATATCCCAATTCTGGTGCTTTAAAATTATAATAATTTACTGCTACTGTTTGACCCTGGTCTTTGCAATAAGCCACTAAAATGTGATTTGTCTCGATGAATTACCTCTAACCTCTTTTGCTTCATCATTCATCCCCACTCCTCCCCCCTTCCCCTTATGATAATGAGCATGAATATGCAGTTTCAGCAAATCAATAAACTAATCATTCGTTTAAGGCAACACTGTGCGTCACGGAGCACTTGATAATTAAGTCCGGCATCCTTTTAGGCAAATTCTGTGCCAGCGTTTTTACACTAGAGCAGAAAAAAAAGGGGCTAAACACTGGAGTTATTTTCTGTGTAGAAAATAAACAGATGCTATTCTTGTCAGGTATTCATCATCACAGATACCTCCATTATGTTTCAGTGCAGTGTCTGCATGAGTGTGTGTTGGTCTGGGAACACTCTCAGCAGAGCTTTCCCCCCCATCTGTGTAGCTGCTGACTCATTGTCACAGCTCCCGAATCTGCTGCCTGCTTGCATTATTCACACACACTCACCTTCCTCTGCTAGAGCCTCCTCAGCACCTGGAGCCTGAAACCAGAGGGGGCTGAAACCAGAGGGGATGAAACTAGAGGGGGATGAAACTAGAGGGGCTGAAACTAGAGAACTGAAACCAGAGGGGCTGAAACTAGAGGGGGCTGAAACTAGAGGGGATGAAACTAGAGGGGATGAAACTAGAGAACTGAAACCAGAGGGGCTGAAATTAGAGGGGATGAAACTAGAGGGGATGAAACTAGAGGGGATGAAACTAGAGAACTGAAACCAGAGGGGCTGAAATTAGAGGGGATGAAACTAGAGGGGATGAAACTACAGGGTCTGAAACAAGAGAACCGAAACCAGAGGGGCTGAAACTAGAGGGGGCTGAAACTAGAGGGGATGAAACTAGAGGGGATGAAACCAGAGGAGATGAAACTAGAAAACTGAAACCAGAGGGGCTGAAACTAGAGGGTCTGAAACAAGAGAACCGAAACCAGAGGGGCTGAAACTAGAGGGGCTAAAATTAGAGGGGGCTGAAACTAGAGAACTGAAACCAGAGGGGCTGAAACTAGAGGGGATGAAACTAGAGGGGATGAAACTAGAGAACTGAAACCAGAGGGGCTGAAACTAGAGGGGGCTGAAACTAGAGGGGATGAAACTAGAGGGGATGAAACTAGAGAACTGAAACTAGAGGGGGCTGAAACTAGAGGGGGCTGAAACTAGAGGGGATGAAACTAGAGAACTGAAACCAGAGGGGCTGAAACTAGAGGGGGCTGAAACTAGAGGGGATGAAACTAGAGGGGATGAAACTAGAGAACTGAAACCAGAGGGGCTGAAACTAGAGGGGGCTGAAACTAGAGGGGATGAAACTAGAGGGGATGAAACTAGAGAACTGAAACCAGAGGGGGCTGAAACCAGGGGGGGCTGAAACTAGAGGGGATGAAACTAGAGGGGATGAAACTAGAGGGGATGAAACTAGAGAACTGAAACCAGAGGGGCTGAAATTAGAGGGGATGAAACTAGAGAACTGAAACCAGAGGGGGCTGAAACCAGGGGGGGCTGAAACTAGAGGGGATGAAACTAGAGGGGATGAAACTAGAGGGGATGAAACTAGAGGGGATGAAACTAGAGAACTGAAACCAGAGGGGCTGAAATTAGAGGGGATGAAACTAGAGGGGATGAAACTACAGGGTCTGAAACAAGAGAACCGAAACCAGAGGGGCTGAAACTAGAGGGGGCTGAAACTAGAGGGGATGAAACTAGAGGGGGCTGAAACTAGAGGGGATGAAACCAGAGGAGATGAAACTAGAAAACTGAAACCAGAGGGGCTGAAACTAGAGGGGCTGAAACTAGAGGGGATGAAACTAGAGGGGATGAAACCAGAGGAGATGAAACTAGAAAACTGAAACCAGAGGGGCTGAAACTAGAGGGTCTGAAACAAGAGAACCGAAACCAGAGGGGCTGAAACTAGAGGGGCTAAAATTAGAGGGGGCTGAAACTAGAGAACTGAAACCAGAGGGGATGAAACTAGAGGGGCTAAAATTAGAGGGGGCTGAAACTAGAGAACTGAAACCAGAGGGGATGAAACTAGAGGGGCTAAAATTAGAGGGGGCTGAAACTAGAGGGGCTAAAATTAGAGGGGGCTGAAACTAGAGAACTGAAACCAGAGGGTCTGAAACAAGAGAACCGAAACCAGAGGGGCTGAAACTAGAGGGGCTAAAATTAGAGGGGGCTGAAACTAGAGAACTGAAACCAGAGGGGCTGAAACCAGAGGGGCTGAAACTAGAGGGGCTGAAACTAGAGGGGCCTGAAACAAGAGAACCGAAACCAGAGGGGCTGAAACTATAGAACCGAAACCAGAGGGGCTGAAACTATAGAACCGAAACCAGAGGGGCTGAAACCAGAGGGGCTGAAACTAGAGGGGCTAAAACCAGAGAACTGAAACCAGAGGGTCTGAAACCAGAGAACCGAAACCAGAGGGGCTGAAACCAGAGGGGCTGAAACTAGAGGGGCTAAAACCAGAGAACCGAAACCAGAGGGGCTGAAACTAGAGGGGGCTGAAACTAGAGGGGCTGAAATCAGAGAACCGAAACAAGAGAACCAAAACCAGAGGGGCTGAAACTAGAGGGGCTAAAATTAGAGAACTGAAACCAGAGGGTCTGAAACCAGAGAACCGAAACCAGAGGGGCTGAAACTAGAGGGGGCTGAAACCAGAGAACCGAAACCAGAGGGGCTGAAACCAGAGAACCGAAACCAGAGGGGCTGAAACCAGAGGGGCTGAAACTAGAGGGGCTAAAACCAGAGAACCGAAACTAGAGGGGCTAAAACCAGAGAACCGAAACCAGAGGGGCTGAAACCAGAGAACCGAAACCAGAGGGGCTGAAACCAGAGGGGCTGAAACTAGAGGGGCTAAAACCAGAGAACCGAAACTAGAGGGGCTAAAACCAGAGAACCGAAACCAGAGGGGCTGAAACCAGAGAACCGAAACCAGAGGGGCTGAAACCAGAGGGGCTGAAACTAGAGGGGGCTGAAACCAGAGGGGCTGAAACCAGAGAACCGAAACTTGTGGGGGCTGAAACTAGAGGGGCTGAAATTAGGGGGGGCTGAAACCAGAGGGGATGAAACTAGAGGACTGAAACCAGAGGGGATGAAACTAGAGGACTGAAACCAGAGGGGATGAAACTAGAGGTGGCTGAAACCAAAGGAGACTGACACGGTAGAGAACTGAAACCAGAGAGGGCCTGAATCCAGAGGTGCTGAAACAAGAGGGTCTGAGACCAGACGGGGATGAAACTATGGAGTCTAAACCAGAGGGGCTGAAACTGAAATATGGGGCCTACTGTAATATAACACAGTTTTAATGATATAAAATATGTCTTCACAGGAAGTTATAATTGTTGGCAAAAAGTAAACATTAATAAACACTTAAATGTCCCTATATGTACTCCATTATAGTGTTATAAATAATGTCTTCAATGTTTATATGCTGCTTATAAACGCTTACAATGCATACGTTTAATGGTAATTTGGTGGTATGTAAACAAATATAGGATAAATAAAATGTGGCTTATCTTGTAGCCGACAGCTAATTAACTGACTCAACATTAGACTTCCTGTTTACATCAAGCAAAGCCCCCCAAATTATAGGAACGCAGTTGTTTCATTTTAGTGTCAAACTAAATGATTAATTCGAAAAATAACTTGGGGATTAATCGATAAAGAAAATTATCTTAAATTGCAGCCCTAACCAGGACTAAGTTTGGATTGGCTTCCCGGGCTCTGCTGCAAAGACCAAAACAATTACATTTCAAATCATGTGTATATTGAGTCACCTGATTCAGATGAAGCCACTCTCTGAGTATAGACTGTGCTCCTCCCTGTGTCTGTCAGCAGACCTACAGGACCAAAAAAGGAGGTCTCTGCTGCAGGTACCTACTGCTGCATAGGCCGGGGAGAGTGCAGAGCTGCAAACTGAAGGGCTGCGATATGCACGCATGCTCTGCTCCCACTGAAAAGACAAACGTATGGCACTGAAGAACATGATAACACCTCACTCTCATCTGCATCATAGTTGCATTTAATAATTGAATGTGCCTTATACTTAGAAAAGTGTTATTTAGTGGGAGTAAACATGGTGTATTTGAAAAAAACTGTAGTATCAGTCATTCTGTGTAACCTTGTGTATGTGCTGGACTGAAGTTTGACTGCAGAGCTTCGTCACTGACAGAAAGGGATCTGCCCCCTAGTGGAAGACATTGGAACGACGAGCAAGAGTGATTTATAGTGACCTTCCTGAGGAGTTACACAAAGTATGGTGGTGAGTACTTTAAAGTTTAAATATTTATAAGCGCACATGTTTGGAATCGGGGTGCTGAGAACACAACAGCAGACAAACACCAGCTCTGAGTTTTCAGTTTTATTTAAGGTTCATTTTTCCAGACCTGCAGAGGACAGTTCACTTCCTTTTAAGCGCCTCAATTATTTTTTAGTTTCTCGCGCAACATCATGTTAAAACCCACTGTATGACTCTGTGTTGGTTTCTCCTGGATGAGTTTGTTCATTTTTGTGAAATACTGTTAAATAGGGAACAGCAGGAGGAGAGGAGTGGGGTGGGGGGGTGGGGAAGAAGAAGAGAGAGAGAAAGAGAGACAGAGCGAACATGGATCAGAATTAAGACTTCAAAAAAGAAAAAAAAGGCGGTGGTCGGAGAGGTCGATTTTCGAATCCTAAAGGCTAAATCACTACTACAGTACTTGTCTTGCAGCACCTTCCTTTGGGACACACGCTCACATACAGTTGCTGAAGTCACACACAATATTGCATATTTTTTGTTTAGCAATCATTGACGCTAGACTTCCCCTCCAATCACTCGAGCTCCTTTCTCTCATCTGTCCATGTTAAGGCATCGTTTAAGCCCTCGTGGGTCGAACAAGGGGACCTGTTAACCCTGTTGCTACCCTCTTTAGTATTTTTTTGACATATCCTCATCCATCCAGTCATTGTCTTATCTACTTGGTGGCTGTCCATGTTAGGGCTAGCTACTGTAGGTACCACACAGTGGCACTGTGAGTAAGAGCCTAACCCTAGTGCTCAGGATGTGTGCCACGTTCTCCCAACGCCCTGGCGCCCCGCGGTTAGGCAGTGCTCTATCCTCTGATACAGAGGTTCAGCAAAATTTTCCCTCCAGCAGGACGGGGCCAGTGGGAGCCCTCCACTAAAGGGAATTTGGGCCAAGTGGCCTCTCAAGCAGGCCATCTGTGTCCCTACCTAACAGGGAGCCCATGCATAGCCTGTGCCCTCAACTCCCCTGTGTCATCTGCATTCACTCTCTTCTAAATCTCAGCTTCTTTTTTAACATATTTTTTTAAAACCACTCTCAAAAAAAAAAGAAAAGCTAAGTGCCAACCCCTTTTCTCTCTCTCTCTTTAACCTCGCCGTATTCACAACTTCGCTGTAAGGGTTAACCGCTTCACAGTCTCCTGTTAAAGTGGGGAGGATGAGGGTCTTTGGGGCAAAGCTTCAAGAGCAGATTCACAGCTTGCTTCATTCCTCGAAAACTAATCGTGACTTCAACTTTCAAAAACACAAATGTTGTTTCATGCTTAATCATTAGTTACTTTTTTTTAAAAAGATCTCCCTTCAGCTAGTTTGTTTTTCTTCGCAAGTTTGTGGAGTTAAGTCTTGTGTCACCACTGGGCGCTCGATGCTATACTGTTTTCTTGTGCTCTCCGTTAACAGCGAGCTACGCAATGAATCGCCCAGAACTAGGTCTAATGAAGTGGTGATGGTCGCGGGTAAAGGGTACCGATAACTCGTGTGCCACAAACAAAAACAAATAGGCCTTCGGAGTAGACAAAAAGGAAGGAGGAAGAGAAAAAGAAGAAAGCATGTTTGTTACTTTGTTAATAATTTTTCATACTCTGCAGATTGGTGTGTATTGCGTTGAGGGGGAGGGGGGGAGCGGGGTACAGGATGAGTGGGTATAAAGTGGTAGTGGGGGAATGGATGGGTGTCTGCTGTTGTCTGTGTTCAGTGGCGGTCCACAGCGGCACTCTGTAGCAGCTCTGTGGCGGGCTGTCCCGGGGGTCTGAAGGCGGTCTGGAAGCCGGGGGGAGGGGAGTGGAACTGGCTGGCGGGGTTGGCTGTGGGGGGGGGCATGTAGGGAGCCCAGCCGCCGGCGGCTCTGTGGTGGAGGGGGAGGTGGGCGTCGAAGGGGCCGCTGTGGAGGGGCTGCGGAGGGGTGGGCACCGCTGAACTGGCTGGGCCGTCCATCTCTGTGAGCGCCTGCAGGGACTTGAGCCAGTGTGGTGGGTTGTCGTCCTGGAGACAGTCTAAACTGTTGCCTGCTGTGGCCGGGATGCCTGAGGGGTCACAGAACAGATGAGTGATGACAACCACAAATAAACACATTTCAACACAACAACACTGCAGTAAATACAAATAAAATTATGGCGGGGACGATTCACCTACCTCACGATTCGATACTATCACGACACTTGGGTGCTGATTGGATATGTATTGTGATTTTTAAGTATTGCGATTCAATATTATCATTTATTACGATTTTTGTTAACTTTTTTAACACTAGACCACGGGGGAAAAAGTTGAATCATACACTTTAACTTTGGAAAATATCTAAATTAATACATTAAAATGTTTGTTTTCAGCATGTATGTATTCAGAGATGTCCTGAAGTCAAATATATCAGTCATTGTCAGGCATTCTTTATGATTTTTTTCCAGCAACCCAAAAATCAAAGACATTTCCATCACAAATTAGTGGTATTTTCTTTTTAATTTATAAGGGACATGTAATGTTTTATACTTCTGGTGAATATAATCCAATCAATCTTATTTCCGTATATGTATTTTGTAGATACAGTTCCCTTTGTTAAAACCTTATTTTGAAAACCAGACATAGTCTCACGTGTATACTTCCACTACCTTCGTCGCTATCTCTGTTCTCTTTATACATCCATGGTCAGTTCCATCAGGGCCGTTTGAATCCTTTTAACATAAATGTCAGTATATGGGTGCTCTACAGTTTAAACGTCGGCCGATTTGACCACGGAGACGAGAGTGATCGCAATACGATGACATTTTCTGTCCGTGACAGAGTTAGCATGCAGCTTTAGCCGTGATGTCTAGCTCTGCTTTTCCTGCAATGTCTGAAACCCAAAGTGTTTCCATACTTCTACTGTATGTGAAGTGTTTATGACTTTGGATTTAAAATGTGAGAGCGCAGGTCATATCCTCGCCGACCCTCCGCTGTCTTCTACTTTCTCATTTCAGCTCAAATCAACAGAATATTAACCATTTTTCAAGCAAACATTCCCTGGTTCCCACTTTTCAAATGTGAGGATTTGCTGTTTTGTCTTATATCATAAATTTAACATCTTTAGTCAGTAATAATTTCTGACAAAGAAATTAATTGAGAAAGTAATTGGCAGATATTAATAAGGCAAATCATAGTGATTTGCAGCGCTAGCTGACTTTTCAATTGACTAGTTTGATTTAAGGTGCTTTATTTGAATAAACTGCACTTGAGTAATGTCAGAAATTATGTGGATATTATTGTGAAGGCTTTTGTATTGTAAGATGTTTCTGGTAAAACACCTCCTCCTCCTAATATCCTCATGAATGAATAACTCAGTTTTGTCACGTAAATGAGGCTGCAACTAATACTTATTTTTAAGAGTTTATCTATTTTTAGATTTATTGTTCTATAAAAGTCAATAAAAGGGTCTGATTGGTCAATCACAGCGTTTTACGGTCTGTTATTTCTTTATAGCAGACCGTTGCTATGGGCGCAGTTCTGATGTCAGACTTTGGAGGACCATTTTTGTGTCAAATTATTGATTTCTTAAGTAAGTAGCTGTGTAATAAGCGGGATAATGTACATCTAGCGGGTCATTGTTGTGAAATAAACCCCTTCAGGACGATGAGAGACCATGACGCGAAGCCCCATCGCCCTGTCAGGGTTTATTTCACAACAATGACCAGCTCGCTGTACATTATCCCTTACATAAAAATGATTGATTTTCTCGATCACTTAACTAATTGCTTAATCATTTAAGTGACACTTTCTACCTGTGATGATAGCAGGGTCCATCCAACTGGCTGTACCGTCCCAGCTCAGGCTGTGTGAGATGCCTGCCGGCCCCACCGGCCCACCGATGTGGTTAACACTGTTGGAGGATGAGGAGGATGAAGAGGAAGAGGAGTTTGGGAGGCCCCCGAAGTTGATATTGATGTTGGGCAGGAGAGCTCTGAGGCCGTCCTGCCACTCTTTCACATTTAAGCCGTCTATAGAGCCACTGTTTTCTGCAGGAAAGAAGAGAACAGGCAGGTCAGTTCCTCAGGTGTTTTGATCACACACTAGTGGTCAGCTGCAGAACTGCATCTACCAGCATCCCCTCTGTGAGGTCAATAAACACTAATCAAAACACAATGCTACGTGGCAGTGTCCATTTGTTGTGATATTAAATAACATCATTATGCAACACATCTGATCTCTGTTTTAACATGCAAAGGTGCCACAGTGGCCTAGGTGTCTGGTACCTGAGATGGGGATCCCTCCCAGCCCTGTGTTGTGCTGAGGGGGCAGATTCAGGTCCAGGAAATTACTGTGTGAGGCAGCACTGGCTGAGTGGTTCAAGTGTGTGAGGTTATTTCGTGTCGGGACGCCCATCCAGGGGTGTCTGGCGGCTGGCTGCTGCTGCTGCTGCTGACTGGCCTGGCTGTTCTGACTGCCGGGGAAACTGAAGGAGCTGTAGATGGCTCTGTGGTGGAGCTGGGGGAGGCGTGGCAAGCCGCTGGGGAAATGGTGAGAGGTGCCCGGGTTGGGGTTGAGAGGAGGCAGTCCGGGACCGTGGTTCATCCCGCCGTGGTGGGAGAGGAGTCCTGGGGAGAGGGGGCACTGATCCTGCACCGACAGTTCCTTCTCAATCAGGTCGGCCAACGCCTTGCGAGTGACGTCGAAAGGGTCGAAGCCCAGATCGTCGTCCTGCTGTTTGCTGGACGAGCCGAAGCCAAAGGCCGCCTGCCAGTCTGTGGAAGAAGACACTGGTATTGTGTCTGTGAGGGAAGAAGAGAGACACGTTACTGGAGCGGTCCTCTGTGTGAGCAACTTTTAGTCGACTCGCTGTAGGATTCCTCTGACGAATTGATTAGTTGGCTGGTGACAAAGCGCCTTGAGATTATACATTTTCATCTCCAATGAACTTTGATTTCATTCTTCCGTTTTTCTTTTTATTATGTTATTGTTGTTTTTTATTTGTATTTGCTTTTTTCTTTTCCATGTAAAGCCCTTTTATAACTTTGTCAAAACAAGTGCTATACAATTAAAGTTTGTCATATTATATCATATTATTGATTTAAATGAACGCACAATCTGTCTCTCCGATATTATTGTTCCTTCCAAGATAAATGCTATCATGCAGAACGGTCTTTTCAAATCTAAAGTTCACCAACACATATTTGTCAACACTACAGGGATGCCAGAGATGCACCATTCAGTAATGACTGATGGTTTATAACCAGTGCTTGAAGTGGAAGAAAATAAGTGAGTACTCTTATTCACATGTTGACATGTGTATCGGCCGGTATCAACAATCTCTTGCGACTTATTTCTATGAATTTATTATTTCCTTAAGCGTGTTATACTGTGTCAGTCATAATCAGCTGTGGTTTTATTGCTATTATTATACTTTGGCAATCCATCTTCTATAGTACACATGTTATACTGCAATAATATTCCAACTGGTACATTACAGGGGTACGGTGGTGTGTTTGTATATTTACGCATAGTGTTAATAGTTAAGTGCTTTCCTGTGTTATTTGTAGCCTATAGTAGAGTATCATTCAGGTTTTAGGAGCGGCTCTTACATATTATGCAGCAGGATAAAGACACATTTTGAATTTCAACAGTGAATAAAAGATGCTCGGAGATATAAGGTTTGGGGTTGCTCCCTCAAGAAAATTTGAAGGTGTTTGGCTTAAAATTATACAATTTGACATAATTTTGGACAATTGTTATTTCTAGTTAAATGATTGTTTTATTATTTACACATATCACAGCCTTCTAAACGTTTAATTCTTCTGTGAATGTTTGCCCTGTATCATGTTATATAAATCAAAACTTTTAAATAATGTTTCATTAATTATATTTTTTCACAAATAAAAGAAATTGTGACTAACAGTATATTAATTATTTTACAAAAAGGACGTGAACATTGTATCAATAAATTACAGCATCCTCATTCTATCCCCTCCCCCCTCCCCCGTGCCGTGCGTCGGCTTGTCTAGATGCTCTCCACATTGTTTTTATGTTCATACGGCTTATCAGGCGCGGCACAAAAAATGCTGGCGCTGCGCAGTCATGATTCTCCCAGAGAAACTGATATGGAGAGGGCAGAAAAGAGTACCGTGCACAAGAAAAAGTCACGGTATGCCGAGGAGTAAATTGTAAAGGTGCCGGTACTGCGTACCGCTGAGTACCAGCCCACTTCGAGGCACTGCTTATTGCTCATTTCCCATAACGAAGACCATAAATCTAATCTTATCTATTAAGAAAGGGCAGCCTTCCTAATTTTATTATCCAGGGAAATGCAACAGCAGAAAACACCTAAATTAATGAGACACACTATTACAGTCAGCATAATGAGAACACTGTGGGTTCCAGGTCAACCCTCTATTTGAAAATGACGACAAAAAGCACAACCAATCAAGCACTAAAGACAAACAAAATGATTCATTAAATCTCCACTGTACCTGACGTGAAGAGGCTCTGTGGTTCGGGGGTCATGGGCCAGTCAGAATTGCCGCGGGGGGAGCTGGGGAAGGGGGGCAGGCCAGCGGGGAGAGGATTAGGATGTCTGAAGTTACTGTTGTCTGAAAAGAGCGACTGGGACTCAGCTGCCGCGCCCTCGAAGGGTGAACGGGCTGTGAGGTCTGACACGCTGATGGGCACCACCAGGCTGGGCTTGGTTAAACCCGGGGGAGGAGAAGGGGAGTCACTGGTGGGCATCTGGAAGAAGAGAGAGGAGAGCACTTGTGAGATTGTCCTGATTCATCTTCATTAGTATGTACCTGAACTAAAACAGAGAGTTGGAGCTTCTCACCTGTTGTAAAGTCTCTCCATTCACCATACCGATCGATTCTGGAGGTTTGTCACTGGGACTGCAAATAAATAAACAAATTAAGATACATATTAACAAAACAAAATGATGGAAAAATAAATTAAATCATTTTCTTTAAAGTGCTATTGTCTAGGAGGAGTCTATAATACCTGTTACTGTCACAGTTAGAGGAGAAGGGGGACAGCGCAGTACGCTGACCAGGACCCAGGTCTGTATCTAGCCCATCTGAAGTAAGAACTTCTTGGTCTAGATAGTCTAGCAGCGGAGGAGACTTGCGGTCCTCTGAAAGCCCGTTGGCCAGTTTGTTGTGTCCTGACAGCGTCGGCCACCCATCTTTACCGTTGCTACTGTTGCTTCTGTTACACAGCAGCAGAAAAATCAAGGTTAGCACAAGTGGAAGTAATAAGAGAAAGAACATGGAAGAGAAAACAAATAAAAACACCAACCTCTGTGTGGAGTTGGATTTACTCTTTGACTTCTCTGTTCCACATGCTGGAGGTTGTAGAAAGCTAGGGTTAATTTTATAGAGGTCTTGGAGGAGTTTCTGCTCATACTCTTGATGTTTCCCCGCCTAAAAACAAATAGACACAACATAAGTCAACATTAATCCTTTTGTTAATACACAAAGGGCAACAATTTAATCCACATTTCAGAAAGAGGAACAACATTTTACCTGCATCTCCTCTTTAGTAAAGCTAGCTGCTTCATCCCCCAGCTCATGTAGATACATACAATCAGGTTTGGGACACTGCATACTTTTAAGGAAGTAACTGCAGTACTTTGTTGTGCCTAAAGAAGCCTGTAACAGAGAGACAGAATGAGAAGGTAATAGTTAAGGACTTTTCTTTCAAGGACTTTTAGTTAGATCATACTATTTTACATTGCAGGTTGTTTAATAAAAGGATGTTTATGTCTTACAGACAGGAAGAACATATAGAATAAAGCTATCACGTGGCTTTTATGCAAATAAAACTTCTAATCATATCCATAACTTCTCACCTTGAGTGTTCTGCCATCAACAACCACATTGTTCACACACTGTATTGCTCTTAAAGCGTCTTCAGAGCGGATGTAAGTGACATAAGCGCTAGCACTCGGCCCCTGGAAAAAACCCAGAAAACAAAGTAAACACAAGTCAAACACATATACTGTGGTAGTTTAATTATGTTTGTTACAGGGCAACAATGAACAATCATTTCCATTATTGATTGCTTACACTGCAATAGCGATAACTAATAGATGATATATGTAACTGATTTTGTCGACTAATTGATTAGTTGATTTAATCAACAGATCTGTAAAACTGAGCTTCTCCACAAAGAATCACACAAAAGCACCACTTTATGCTCATAAGTTTCTTGGAAATAAGTCATTCAGAATGAAAAAACGACATATCGACTAAAGAAATCTTAGTCGACTAAGACCAAAACGACAGATTAGTCGACTAATCGACTAAGAGCGGGCAGCCCTAGTGAAAACTAAATAATATGCAACTAAAATAACAAATATAACAAACAAATCTTGGTATTGTAAAATTGAAAACACAAGGTTTCACAAATCTGAAAAATTAAAGGTCTGTTAATGTTTATAAATATCAATGCGAGTACATCCCGTCATCCTTTCATCAAACGTCTCACCTGTGAACCTGCGTAGGATGTGCTATTGTTGATGACCACTTTATGGATTTTCCCAAACCTCCCAAAATATTCTGGTCGTTTTAGGACCTGTGGGCGTAATGCAAAAAAATATTTATATCATCAGAGCTTCAGAGGGAGGTTTTACTGAAAAACATTCAAAATGTGCATTAAAATAATTCCATATCAAAAGTATTCGTGATTTTTGGTGTATCGGTCAAAGAAGTCCAAAAATAAATCAAGCAGCTACTGCCTTCAGTTTGTCACACCCTTTTTCACATCAAGCTAAAACAGTTCCAACGCTCCCAAAGTCACAGGTAGCATAAAAGTCACTGAGCTTCATGGTTAGAGACACTGCACTCACCTCCGGGTCGGCGAGTCGCTGTGAGAGCCCCACAACAAACACCAGGTTTCTCTGGACCACTCTGACGCTGGCCAGATGCTTTCGGTTTTCTGTCACTTTCTGCTTCTTCTCGTTCTGTTTCTGCTTCTTTTCGTTCTTTATCCTTTGAATCTCCTCCTGTGACAGAGGCTTGTACACCGCGGGGTCCTCTGGGTACGGCTACACAAAAACACAAAAAAGCAAGGATGGTTATATCCACCATTTGAGAATTTTTTTTTAATTACGTGGCTTTATAAAGGATATTGGGCCCTTAGTTGTCAATATGGTAGTTCAAAAGGCATCACTGGCCAAACTGCTGAGGCTGTAAATCTTAATTGATGATGAGCTGATGTTTCAACTAGGAGGCTACTTTAATAGGGGGGTCCAAAGTTTATCCCCTCTATATTAATAATTGGACATTCAACATCGTTCTGTTTGTCACGACAGACAAAAATCACCCCTCAGTTGTGATGAGTTTCTCTGCTATCGTGTTCATGTCATCATCTCCTCACCTTTCTGCAGGCGGGGCAGAGGCCGTTCTCGTCTGTGCGGATGCGATGCCAACAGAAGCGGCAGATCTGATAACCGCAGGTGCAGGGGAAGAAGTTGACGTCATCAATCTCCAACGGTTCCATGCACAGAGGGCACTCCATGGGGTCATCCTTCATTTCAGGGCTGTGGGACATCCTATGGCGTGGCGAGGGTGAGTGTTGGAGCTGGTCACAGAGCACAGGGCTAGGGGAACATACAAGAGTTAAGTTTAAGAGCTCCATCATGACATGATTGAAAAAAAAAAAACACATCAACTGAACATTTGTTTTTACTTGTAGCAGGATGGTATAGTCTCTGAAACGGACTTCATGACCACCAAGGTCACAATATCACACTGAGCACACCAAGATGTATTTACATATTTTTTCAGCAGCAAAAGAAACACTACACTCAGATGCTACTACTACAGTCTAATGCAATACATCTTACTTTAATGATGGATATAATGATTGGTTTTTGGAGGTTTTGATTCAACTGCATGGTCCTTTTAGGAGGATGTCGTTTGTGGTGCTAATGAACTGCATTGTGCTGTAGGTGCAGATGTTTCTAATGTTTCGTCTATTATATTTATACCACTGAGGGTGGATTAAATATCAGTAACGTCTCAGTACATTTCAGCGCTGAAACAATTAGGCAATCGACAGAAATTAAAGTATTATGAAAATCAATTCATCTTTTACGTCATTTTAAAACAAAAGTATAAAAAGTCATGCATTCTGACATTCATAAAATTTGAATATTTGGTAGTTTTCAAAGTACTCTTTGATAGAAAATTGTTTATCTTTCGAGTTATGATAATGAACAAAACAAGAAATTAGAAGAAGTCACCTTGGGCTATGGGAAACTGTGATGGGTCGTAAACTACAGCCTCCAAAAAATTATCATAAAGTTGAATCAACACCGCTCTAAAACAGTTTCAACAAAAGCTGAACATTATAACCTTGAACTATAACCTATAACTAAGATTGTAAGTCAACCCCTTGAGAAATTCTATGAATCAGCCTATCATAATAACATATTAAGGCTGGCTAAAACAATCGTCTCTGACCCAAACCATGTTTTGAACAGTGAATATGAATTGTTACCATCAAATCGGAGATACAGGGCTCCACGTACACCAGTCAATCCTAAAACTAAATATGGAGCCTAATCCCAGATCAAATGTACGTTGAAGGGCACTGAATATCGTCTTCTGTGATTGTAATGTTACGATTGCCCAGAAGTCTTTATAGATATTTAAATCAATATCCTCCTCACAAACACTAACCATACACTTCCACGCAACACACACTTGTCTTTTTGGATATATATATATATAGACATATAGACATAGACATATAGACATAGACATCTTGTCTTAATTGTTTGTTATCACTATTATGTAGTCATATTATTTCTTTATATTAATCTTGTCTCTAGGTGGAGGCTTCAGATAAGCCCAGTGGGTTTTTTGCCTCTTCCTGCACTTTATATGATTAATTTATTTTTTTGTTATGTTGTATAGTCTTAAATTGTGCAAAACAAATAAACAAACAAAACCTCCATGAAGGTTTGAGTTATTCGCAGGACTTCACTGTGTTAAGACTGCATTAGTTTAAGCTAGATGTGACTTATAAAAGACCTGTATCTTAGAAAACCAGTCACAAACAGCTGTCATGTTATAGGGTGATAATGCGGATGTTGTGGTGTCATTCAGGGGTTGACAGTAAAGTATTATCGTATCGTATCGTAACCTCCATGAAGGTTTGAGTTATTGCAGGACTTCATGCATTAGTTTAAGCTAGATGTGCCTCATAAAAGACATGTATCTTAAGAAACCCAGTCAAGAACAGCTGTCATGTTATAGAGTGATGATGCGGATGTTGTGGTGTCGTTCAGGGGTTGACAGTAGGACACACACATCGTCATGATGATGGACGTTAAAGGGATATGCAACAAACAAATCCAATCGGAGATACAGGGTTCCACGATTTAATAAGGTGAAGCTAAAGCACTCTTTTGTGTACCAGTCAATCCTTAAACTAAATATGGAGCCTAATCCCACATCAAATGTACGTTGAAGGGCCCTGCATATCGTCTTTTGTGACTTTAATGTTTAAATGTAAGTATCCTTGTTTTCTTGTCTTTGTCCTTTTTGTGATGTTGCAAATGGAACTGCTGTGATGCAAAACAAATTTCAAACCTGTCTGACAATAGTGTACTATCGTATCGTATCATCGTATTATCATATCGTAACCTCCATGAAGGTTTGAGTTATTGCAGGACTTCATGCATTAGTTTAAGCTAGATGTGCCTCATAAAAGACATGTATCTTAAGAGAACCTGTCAGAAACAGCTGTCATGTTATAGAGTGATAATGCGGATGTTGTGGTGTCATTCAGGGGTTGACAATAGGACACACATCGTCATCATGATGATGGACGTTAAAGGGAAGTGCAAAAAATTTATTTACAGATGAAACCTTCTGCTGTTAAAAGGCCAGCCTGGTTGGTTTTCTACGTGACAATACTGCTGCCAGCAGGCCAACTCATGACAAAACCCAGATTAGTTAAAACCTGAAGTTGAATGTGAACAGTAAAAACAGGAAAATGCCAACAAATACGTGGCAGCATTTTTACTGATAAAATAACACACACAGAGGAGCGTCACAGTGTTGCTGCTTCACTTATACCAGCTGATTGGTGATAAAGTGGTGTAATGAAGCTAGTAGTTGTAGTTAGCCAGGCTGAGGCTGGTAACTTTAGCTGCTCTGTCTACTGGATCAGTACATTATGACAGATGTTATTTGACTAACTCACATTAGCCGCCAATTGGTGAAAAGAAGCCGGTTATAATAGTAATAGCAAGTATCCAGGAGCATTAGTAGATGTAATCAGAAACACCTAAACACACAGAGATGATTAATAACTTGATATTTTGTAATGTATATTTGTAATGAAGCTAGTAGTTGTAGTTTAGCCAGGCTGAGGCTGGTAACTTTAGCTGCTCTGACTCTACTGGATCAGTACATTATGACAGATGTTATTTGACTAACATTAGTGCTACCTAACATTAGCCTCGGATTGATATTATCTTATCATATTATCGTATCGTAACCTCCATGAAGGTTTGAGTTATTGCAGGACTTCATGCATTAGTTTAAGCTAGATGTGCCTAATAAAAGACATGTATCTTAAGAAAACTAGTCAAGAAAAGCTGTCATGTTATAGGGTGATAATGTGGATGCTGTGGTGTCATTCAGGAGTTGACAATAGGACACACATCATCATGATGGACCTTAAAGGGAAATGCAACAATTATTTACAGATGAAACCTTCTGCTTGTTAAAAGGCCAGCCTGGTTGGTTTTCTACATGACAATACTGCTGCCAGCAGGCCAACTCACGACAAAACCCAGATTAGTAAAAACCTGAAGTTGAATGTGAACAGTTAAAACAGGAAAATGCCAACAAATACTTGGCATCATTTTTACTGATAAAATAACACACACACAGAGGAGCGTCACAGTGTTGCTGCTTCACTTATACAGACATATACCAGCTGATTGGTTATAAAGTGGTGTAATGAAGCTAGTAGTTGTAGTTTAGCCAGGCTGAGGCTGGTAACTTTAGCTGCTCTGACTCTACTGGATCAGTACATTATGACAGATGTTATTTGACTAACATTAGTGCTACCTAACATTAGCCTCGGATTGATATCATCTTATCATATTATCGTATCGTAACCTCCATGAAGGTTTGAGTTATTGCAGGACTTCATGCATTAGTTTAAGCTAGATGTGCCTAATAAAAGACCTGTATCTTAAGAAAAGCTGTCATGTTATAGGGTGATGATGTGGATGCTGTGGTGTCATTCAGGGGTTGACAATAGGACACACATCATCATGATGGACCTTAAAGGGAAATGCAACAAATGTATTTACAGATGAAACCTTCTGCTGTTAAAAGGCCAGCCTGGTTGGTTTTCTACGTGACAATACTGCTGCCAGCAGGCCAACTCATGACAAAACCCAGATTAGTTAAAACCTGAAGTTGAATGTGAACAGTAAAAACAGGAAAATGCCAACAAATACTTGGCAGCATTTTTACTGATAAAATAACACACACAGAGGAGCGTCACAGTGTTGCTGCTTCACTTATACCAGCTGATTGGTGATAAAGTGGTGTAATGAAGCTAGTAGTTGTAGTTAGCCAGGCTGAGGCTGGTAACTTTAGCTGCTCTGTCTACTGGATCAGTACATTATGACAGATGCTATTTGACTAACTCACATTAGCCGCCAATTGGTGAAAAGAAGCCGGTTATAATAGTAATAGCAAGTATCCAGGAGCATTAGTAGATGTAATCAGAAACACCTAAACACACAGAGATGATTAATAACTTGATATTTTGTAATGTATATTTGTAATGGAGCTAGTAGTTGTAGTTTAGCCAGGCTGAGGCTGGTAACTTTAGCTGCTCTGACTCTACTGGATCAGTACATTATGACAGATGTTATTTGACTAACATTAGTGCTACCTAACATTAGCCTCGGATTGATATTATCTTATCATATTATCGTATCGTAACCTCCATGAAGGTTTGAGTTATTGCAGGACTTCATGCATTAGTTTAAGCTAGATGTGCCTAATAAAAGACATGTATCTTAAGAAAACGAGTCAAGAACAGCTGTCATGTTATAGAGTGATGATGTGGATGCTGTGGTGTCATTCAGGGGTTGACAATAGGACACACATCATCATGATGGACCTTAAAGGGAAATGCAACAAATTTATTTACAGATGAAACCTTCTGCTTGTTAAAAGGCCAGCCTGGTTGGTTTTCTACATGACAATACTGCTGCCAGCAGGCCAACTCATGACGAAACCCAGATTAGTTAAAACCTGAAGTTGAATGTGAACAGTAAAAACAGGAAAATGCCAACAAATACTTGGCATCATTTTTACTGATGAATTAACATTATCACGCACACAGAGGAGCGTCACAGTGTTGCTGCTTCACTTATACAGACATACACCAGCTGATTGGTTATAAAGTGGTGTAATGAAGCTAGTAGTTGTAGTTTAGCCAGGCTGAGGCTGGTAACTTTAGCTGCTCTGATCAGTACATTATGACAGATGTTATTTGACTAAACGTCAGTGCTAACTAACATTAGCCGCCAATAGCCGGTTCTAACTAACAGCAAGTATCCAGGAGCATTTGTGGATGTAATCACAAAACATAAACACACAGAGATGATTAATAACTTTCCATTTTAACACACTACAACACTACGCCTTTATCCTGACACATAAACTGACAGCTTGGCTTCATGCTAACCGCTAGCATCATGCTACATTATCATGAGAGCGGACGGAGGTTATGAACGCGGCCTACTGAAGCTAATGCTAAACCGGGAGCTAGTTGTTGTCACTATAAACACCTGACATCACTCTCATTACGTTAACGTTACCTGGACGGTGGTGTAAGAAACTGGAGGACACTGTCAACTGTCCAACTGGACAACTTGTCCTCTATTTCTTGAGACAGGACGCCAGCGTTAGCCGCAGTTAGCCTCGTTAGCTCTGGTGTTAGCATTACTCACCCTGGTCTCCGTGTCTAGCTGATTCCTCTCACAGGATCTGGGCGGCTGGACTGCAGAGCCACAGTGTGTCTGTAAGCGGTCACTAGAGATAACCCGGAGCTGTGTTGTTCTGTTGTTATTAAAAGGCTATAAAGATGTTATGAACCCTTTTCTGTTCTTGGTTATTGTGGAGACTAATTTAACGCTCAAACCACCATCTTAGCTAGCATTAAAGTAGGGAGGAGGGAGCGGGGCAAGTGCTGCCGGCGACTGAGGCTGCGCAGCGCGGACAGGTGCATTGTGGGAAATTGAGTTTAATTAGGCGATTTTTTTAAGCTAAGACCAGGGACACATTTAATTATTCTTATGCTTTTCATTGTATGTAAATACTAATTGTTTCTGATTGTCCACTTGTTGGTATGATCATTCTTTTTCTTTATTTTTTTTTGTATTCTACATGTTCGAAATAAATTTTGAAATGAATAATAATTCAAATAATGTACCAAAATGTATCGTAGTTAAAATATTTATTTGAGGTACTTGTACTTAAAGGGACTATTTGTAACTTTCAGAAATGCTTGTTAACAGCGGCACCTGTGGCCATTAAGTCAATGAAAGTCAGCGTCGGGCTCGCGCTTGTGCTCGCTGTATATAGACATGAACGAGCATCGCTCAACACAGTGAGGCGACACACGTCAGCTAAAACCACAATATCACTCTTAGCTGACCAGACAAAGGTCTCTCCATGAATCAATGCTGATCCTAGTGTTGGCTTTTCTTGCCTCAGCCCCCGGGGCTAAAGCAGGAAGAGAAACGTTATTGTCTCCCAACTGCGCCCGCAGGGGAGACACTGGCACCCGGTCAGAGATGACAACGTTACCGGGAAAACCTTTGTTGGTCTGGAGGAGCTGCAGCATTTATTTCTGCACAAACGTCCACTGTACATTCACTAGATATTCTCAGAGCTAAACGAACTTTTCTGCAGTGTGTAGTGAGCGCACGATCACGTCTAGAGCTGGAGCGAGACAGCGAGAACGCGTGCGGTGTGTGAGTGAATGCAGGGAGGCAGCGGAGGAGTCTCCGGCCACATGCATGTGTCCCGACCCGGTACATTTATACGCTTAAAAAGTTACAAACAGTCCCTTTAAACAGAGTTTATTTCTGAATTTTGTTAATACAACTCTGACAATCCATTGCACAAACATGTTTCGACTGATAGATATCCCACCCATGACAATACCCAGAGGGCAATCAAAAAAAACAAGTGTACAAAAATAAATATAAATAAATAGATAAATAAATAAAATAAAATAAATAAACATAAATCATGATAAATTGTTAGAGGTCTAGGACAGTACATCCTATCATCTAGGGCACTGACATGCATAAAACAAGCACAGGAGTTAAGCTGAAGAGTTGAAAACAAAGACAAATCAGAGGTCCTTCACATGTTTCGTATTCCTGTTCAAATACACACATATCCTTTATCCATATCCATATATATATATATATATATATATATACACATACACATACATACATACATACATACATACATATATATACACATACACACACAGGGACACATTTAAAAAAAAGTTTGACAATTTATTTTTCTTATGCTTTTCATTATATGTAAATACTAATTGTTTCTGACTGTCCACTTGTTGGTATGATCATTGTTTTTCTTTATTTATGTATTTATTTAATTTTTGTGTTTTACATGTTCTAAATAAATTTTGAAATGAATAATAATACACAAATAATATACCAAAATGTATCGTACTTAAGTTTTTATTTGAGGTACTTGTATTTAACTTAAATATTTACATTTTAAAGTAGGGAGGAGGGAGTGGGGCAAGTGCTCTGTGCGACTGAGGCTGCGCAGACGGACAGATGCATTGTGGGGAATTGAGTTTTCGGTTCGATTTTAAGCTAGGAACAACCAGGGACACATTTAATAAAAAACGATCGTACTGAAAGTATTTATTTGAGGTACTTGTACTTAACTTAAATATTTATATTTTATAGTAATTTAGTCATTTATACTTCAACGCTACTACATTTAAGAGGAGATTATTTATAGAAAGAGAAGAAGAAAGGCAATTTATTGATCCCCGAGGGGAAATTCAATTTGTTCACTCTGTTATTTTACATAGTAAACAGTACACACAGGCCAGAAATACACACACCCATGCACAAACCGGACCTATACACATGCATTAATGGAGAGATGTCAGAGCAAGGGGGCTGCCACTGACAGGAGCCCCGAGCAGTTGGGGGTTTGGTGTCTTGCTCCAAGAGGCAAACTGGCATCTCTCCAGCCACCAGTTCACACTCAGTACTTGGTCCATGCGGGGACTTGAACCGGCAACCCTCCAGTTCTTATATAAACTGCCAGAAGATCATCTTTACATGTGCCTATGATTAAGCTACTATTTTGTTTTTACAATGTTTTTATTCTATTTAAAGTACTTTGTATTATATTTTTTATTGCTTATCTTTTAACTATATATATGTTTAATTATTGTGTTTTTTAATTATATTGTATATATCATTTTTTTACTTATGTAAAGCAGACTGAATTGCCCCTGTGTACGAAATGTGCTATAGAAATAAACTTGCTATTTTACTTTGTAGATTAAGATTAGTTTATAAAATGTGTCAGATTGTTAGTTAAACTACACAACAGTACAATAAGTAGTTAAAATTAGCTCCACCTTGACCAACATGATAATTTTTACTTTTTTACTTGTAATGAAAGTATTTTACTGTAAAAAAAAAAAAAGTACTTGAGTACTTCCTTCACCACTGTTGTTAAATATGTGCCTTTCTTTATTATGAGAAATCAAAACCCCTTGTTGTAATGTTCCATCATTTATTTACAAGGATTTTTAAGCATGAACTCAAGCAAAGTTTAATGAACGGTTGTTAATTTATTTATCAATTAAAACAGAACATTATGAAATATGAAATAAAATCTGGATTTAATGTTTTTTTTTTCTTACATTCATTTACTCAGTCCCTATTTCACATGGTGGTTTCTCAAGAATCCAATCACACATTTTGATGCTAAAAATGATCAAATAAACAAAACGACAGACACAATCTTCACACATTTCTTCAGTAATGCTTTAAAATTATTTGAAAATATTTTTAATCTATCCACATGAAGCTGGGTTTGGGCCAGCTCTGAGACTGGACTCTGATGGGATCCACAGAGTCTGAGGTGAGCGTGTGGGCGATGGGGTGCGGTGACGCCAGGGACAACCGTGCAGCCAGGAGCCCCATCCGAACACAGCTGTCTGTGTCTCGCCGCTGGAGGATCCCCACCATCAAAGCACCTGCGAGACTGCAGACAGAGCGGGATGAGTGTTGTTTTGTTTGAATGTTGTTGAGTCACAATGATTTTATTGAGTGAGAGAAAGTGTGACAAGGACAGGAAGAGGCCAACAAAAAAGAAGTTACTTCAAGTTTATTTTATGAAGTAAACTTAAGTATTCTTTAAGTATATTCCCAAGTATACTTTATGTTATAAGTATACTAATAGCAATGTACTACTAATATACTTGTAAGTGTACTACTTCAATACTTCTCGGGACTAAATTGCCCCACTTTTTAGTTTATAAAAGAATACTTTAAATGTAAGAGTAGTAAACTTTGAGTACACAACTAGTTTACATCCAAGTTGTATTTTGTACTGCAACTATAATATGAACAATACTACAAGTGAACTCATAGGTATACTGTTAGTTTACTAGTTATATACTTGTAGCCCATATTTTAGTTTATGAAAGTACACTTTAAAGTATACTCTCAGTAAACTACTAGTTTAATAGTTTTTACTGCAAGTATACTTGTAAGTTTTCTTAAGTGAACTTATAGTACTTTGCCAAATGTACTTGTACTTTTCAGTATAAGCCAAGTATTATTGGACTTTTCTGTATACTTGCCAAGTACACATAGACTTTTCTGTGTACTTGTTGGTATAAGACAAGTATACTTAAAGTTTTGTTAAGTTTATCTCTGATGAGTACATAAAAAAAACCCTGAAAGTATACTCTCTTATTTTAAGTTTAAAAGAAGTATACTAATAACATACTTGAATAAAGTTATTTTTTGTAAGGGAAGTATAGGGAATAGAAAGTAGGTCAAGTAAATTGTTAGCACCTGTCTCCTGCTCCAGACACATTCACTGTCTCCTCTGCTGTCACAGTCAGTGCTGGATAGTGGACAGCACAAAGCTGCCTCCTCTGCAAACACAGGTGCAGTAAACGTCTTCACTTTCACTGTCATAGTACTCATCATCATCATCATCATTATCAGATTAAATACAAGTTGCTCTTACCCTACTCTGTTTTCTTGGCTGCAGGTTGACCGAGCCTGCATCATGCTCTCCGCACACCAGCACCCCACCAGCCCCCAGAGTCACCACCAGACAGTGGAGATGCTCCAGTAGGGGGCGGGAGAGAGCCACAGCAACACTCAGCACCTCCTCCAGAGAGCTTGGCAGCACTGCCACACCACAAGACAAAACCACATCCTCAATCACCATCACACCATTTTTCACAAGAACTCTAACTGCAACATCTGTAGGCAGGAATGTGTGTTTGAGAGCATGAGGGAGTAAAAAGAGAAGTTGAACCACGAAATGCTCATTAAAGGAACAGTGTGTAGCATTTAGAGGGATCTATTGATATACTATTAATAAGTATGTTTTCTTTAGTGTATAATCACCTGAAAATAAGAATCGTTGTGTTTTCGTTGCCTTAGAAAGAGCAGTTTATTTCTACATATGGAGCGGGTCCTCTTCACGGAGTCCGACATGTTGCTCCGCCATGTTTCTACAGTAACCCAGGACGGACAAACCAAACACTGGCTTTAGAGAGAGGCAAAGTCCCGACCCTTCCGGGATCGTATTTCGGAAAAAATATGTACGGTAGTCAACAGCGATAGACAAATATTTTTTGATCCTGTTTGAATTGCGCCATAAGTCACACACATGATGTTTGTCAATTTAAAAC
Organism: Sebastes fasciatus; assembly: GCF_043250625.1. Classification (NCBI taxonomy): domain Eukaryota; kingdom Metazoa; phylum Chordata; class Actinopteri; order Perciformes; family Sebastidae; genus Sebastes; species Sebastes fasciatus. The sequence continues at coordinate 17,905,052 of NC_133798.1, read as the reverse complement.
ATAATTTTGTAAGTCAAGAAAGTTGTAGTTTGTCATATTTTTGTCGTAGTATCATTTAGTTTTGTGAGAAATGCTCAGTGAACTACATCTCTTGTCTCATACAATAAACGTCACCACCACTAGCTAGTTAGCTAGCTAACTTAGCTATGACCGTGCACAAATGAAACGTTATCTTACCTGATGTGTTTTATCCAGCGACTCCTGGTCTTTTTATCAGCCGAGAAGAGAAAGAACGAGCGAGATCCGTTGTTCATGTGAGTACATCCCAGAACGAAACACACAGGCGTCGTAGCTTCAGAGAGAGAGACGTCACTTACGCAACTTTTGGGGGTGTAGGCTTTCTAATTACGTAATTTCACTTATATTTCAACAGTTTTAAAACAAACTGAGACTTTCTTGACTTGCAAAACTATCTTTTAAACTGACAAACATCATATGTGTGATTCATGGTGCAATTCAAACGGGATAAAAAAAACATTTGTCTCTCGCCGTCGAGTACAGTTCTTATTTTTTTCTGATGTAAGGTCCCATGGTGGTCCACCAGAAAGGGCAGGACTTCGGCTCTCTATAGGACCATTTGCTTTTTCACGTTTTTGCGTCGGCCAGCGTAGTTCTCCTACTCGCTTGGCACTCAACGCTAGATGCGGCCAAATCCTACACACTGCACCATTAAGGAATACAGTTTACCTTCAGGTGTTGGGATACCCAGCATTTTGTTCATGGTGCACAACTCTGCCAGGTTAGGGGATGAATAGGACAGAGACTTCCAGGCGTCTGACAGGAAAGGCTTACAAGCCTTATCCGAATCCGTCGGCTCATACCAAACTGTGACACACATTGATTGTGTTGTGTTAAAATCAATGAAAGCTTCTGATCACAATCATTCATAGTGACCATCTCCCCTTGTTTACCATTGATGTTGTGTTTTTTGGCAATGGAACAAACATAGTTGATGGTGGAGACGGGAATGTTTCCGTCCAGACACACGAGAGTGGCCGACGAAAGCTGCTTCTCAAACTGCGAGACCTAGAAAAAGATATTCAAAGGTGCAACAAGAATGTCAAGTAATGGTCAAATATAGAAAAAATAAAAGATTTCAAACAAACAAGGGCTGAAACTAATAATTCCTCTCATTATCAAATGAACTGTGGCTTAAATGTTTGATTAATCATTTCTGGTCTATAAAATTTCAGAAAACAATACAAAAATGCCAATCCTGCTTTCCCAAAGCCCAAATTGACATCTTCAAATATCTGGTTTTGTCAGACCGGAAGTACAAACCCCAAAGGTATTCAGTTTAGTATCTTTAGAAGTGAAAGAAAAACATCAAATATACACATTTGAGAAGGTGCAACTGGAAAATCTTTGGCATTTTACTTTTTGTTGGACAGTGTTGGAGCTAAAACACTAACAACATGATCCCCATTTGTCTTGAGCCTCAAACGTGATCACAGGGGGTGCTCGATAAAGGCACTGCGTCATTATGTGAGCATGCACACAAATTACTTGCAATGTCTGCATGCGCCAGCTCTTGTCTTTTGAATTTCGTCTAGTACATGCATATGTAGTTTCCTGTCCATTCCAGCTCAATAGGGGATGCCGCCACTAATGAGTGTTAATATATAGGTTAGTTAAATGCAGTGTACATTGAAATAGCTATATCAGAATAAATCACATCCATAAATAGTATCAAGATTTGGGTTTGATGTGATGAAACATTTTTAAGGTACAGTGTGGAGGATTTGGCGGCATCTAGTGGTGTGGTTGCAGATTGCAACCAACTGAGTACCCCTCCGCTTACTCCTCCCTTTCCAAGACTGTGGTAATGTGAGTTGCAGAGTGCAAAACTATGGTAACGCTGTTCCCTTCGCTCAGAGGCCATCCTTACCATAATAACACTACTTTAGACGCAATGGAAGTCAGACGGCCTGAAATGTTACACACCGTTCCTTTAAGGACTATAACTTTAAATTGTGAATATAGTATTGGAACACAAATCCTGGGCTCGTCGTGCTAGAAATGAATGACTTTGTCAGTAACACTTACATACTGCTCTGTGATCTGCTGATGAACGTCCATGTCTCCCAATCCTAGACTCAGATCTCCACTCTCAGTGATAACGGCGCAGTATGTCGCTGTGCTTTGCTCTTCTAGCCTGATCACACCACTTGTGTTCTAAGAGAAATAAGAAAGTCATCATTTACATATTTACTTCTAAAAGGGATTATAATCATGCTTAGTAATAAACAACCGTTTCTGATCACATACCATATGTGTACAGTAGTTAAACACTGCTTCACTGTGTGAATCAGCTCCAGTAGCTGAAATGAACAGAGGTCTACGGCCTAATCGGCTCAGAGAGTCTGGAGGGAAAGTACCAAACAAGTGCGTGTGAGAGAATCAGAAGTACTGATGAAAACATGAGGATGTACATAATCAGATAAAAACCCACCAGCGATGTTCCGTCCTACACCACCGAACGACTGAAAGACGCTTCCTGGGTTCGTCTGTCTAAACTGAAAGAGACAACAAGTTTTCTCAGAAGTAACTTACAGTAATATGACCTTACATGATCTGCAGTAGTGTGGATAAATCATACTTACAATAAGTGTTTTCGTCTTTCCCTTAGCAATAAAATCAACATTTATTCCCCCTATGACAACCTGTAAAAGAACAGCATTGTGGGTACTGTATTGTGCCAATAATCTTTGACTAAACAAGTCCATCATATGTGTTTATACTCACAATATCTGAGTCTGATGAGTGTTTTCCACGATGATGAGTCTTTCTCTCGGTCATTTGTTTTGACAGTGCGCAGGCTATCTGACTGCCGACTTTAGCATTGTTATGAATGAGAGCAATGTCTGAGAACATAACAGGTTCAGGACATTTTAGTTGTAATGTACTGCACTGTAACATTGTCTGGCCTATGAGAAAACAACTTTTTTCAATGTTTTTTGTGCCCTTTCCTTTCCATAGAATTTGATATGATCATGTTCTCTGTTCGATGATTCAGATTCTCAGAAGGATACTGGCCAGAAGGGACTTCCCCTCAGTCAGCTCATTGACCTTTTGAAGAATGAAGGGCGTCACATCTCTTCCTGTTATACCTTTAGCACTGAGTAAATAAAAAAAGGAGAACAGAAAGTGAGATAAACGGTCCTTTTAATTCACTTTGTCATGATCATAAAGATATCCAGACAAAAATGTTCCTCTGATGTAACTGAACTAGTATCTCAAAGTAAAAGTACAACAGATAAGTAGCCACAGAGACTTCCTGTACCTGGCCTCCGTTACTGCAGCCTGTATGGCTTCCTCTATCAGCTGGCCGGCTGCTGCATGCTCCTGTGGGATGGGCACCGCTAACAGGACGCCACTTTGGAGACCCAGTGACAGAGTGCTCGCTGAATGATGCAAAAAAAAAACCAGACTGATCCACATTCATAAATGTTGGTAGATCTTGAATCTTGACCTCTTTGTGTTAAGGGTTAAATATATAAAATTGTTTATATACCAATGAGTTTTGCAGCCTCCTCAGGGTTGCAGGCATGGTACGGAGAAGTGAATCCACTTTGTGGAGAGAAGAAGGCGGGGAAATTCTTCAGCGCTCCATAAGTAGCCACACAGACTCCCTGCGTCTCCTAATAAAAGAGACAACAACAGAAATACATAACAGTCCCCACCGAGTCCCCTTTAAACACAGCTCAGCCCAACATCTCTCTGCTTTATTTAATTAATTAATTTTGTCCTGACAAATAGTATTTATCCACTTTCTTCTCTCTTTCTATTTATTATATTGATTGTTTATTATTATCCATAAAGGACAACCATTCACACCTATATACAGGCAGTTTAGAGTCAACAACTAACCTGCATGTCTTTGGGAGAACCCAGAGAAAACCCACACTACTACGGGAGAACATGCAAACTCCACACAGAAGGGCCCCAAGCCGTGTTTGAACCTACGACCCTCTTGCTGTGAGGTGACAGTGCTAACCATTGCACCACCATGCACAAACATACAATGAAAGGACTTTCTGCACCATGTCCACCCCATATTGCACTTAGGCCTTTATCCTCTGCCTTAAGTCTTTGTGATTTAAAGCTTATCATGTTCTAACAACCATATATGTTAAATCATATTTTATGTTTTGGCTTCACCAATTAAAACAGAAACAAAATAACCTGTGGTATACAAATTTAAACTAAAGTCACTACAAGCCAATGTTATACATAAAGTAAAAGATTGCCAGTGCATATTTGGCTGACTAAAGTACACAACTCTCACAGTATCAGTATCATTATACAGTGACAACGTTATCTTAATATTCTTACAAGAAACTCCAGGGTGCGGCCGATGTCCAGAATAGACTTGACACCAGCAGAGACGACTGCAATGGGAGTCCTGCCGAGCTCTGTCAGATCTGCACTGATGTCCAGACCTGTAGGAATAACCATTTACTCAGTGGTGACTAATGGAGCTTTTTGTATTGTGTTTATTATCGTCTGTATATGTGTCCACTTCTGGTGATTCCTCTTTTTTCACAGTAGGTCTACTTACTGTTCTCTCCGTCTCTGTGAACTCCTCCGATGCCCCCTGTGACAAACACAGGGATGCCAGCTCGATGTGCTGCTATCATCGTGGCTGACACTGTCGTTCCCCCAGAGAGCCCCTGAGAAAATAACACACAGGACAGCAAATATAACACAACCATAGCGACAGACTCAGGTACTCAAAGTGGATGCCACAGAGTGTGTTGTGGTCTCACTTTGCTGATGACGTAGGGCAGATCCCGACGGGACACCTTCAGGGAGCTCTTGCAGCGGGCAAGGTGGTCGAGCTCCTCTGACGACAGACCAACGTGGACTTTACCCTCGATCACTCCGACCGTGGCCGGAGTGGCTCCTTCAGCTCTCACAATGGCCTCCACCTCCTTCGCTGTGCTGCATTAGAACATTGATGGTATATATTAATAATAATTAAAGCAACTTTAAGAGTTTAAGGACACTTTACGGTCAAGCAGGGTACCTGAGGTTGTGTGGATAGGGCATGCCATGTGTGATAATAGTGCTCTCGAGTGCAACCACTGGTTTGTTTTCTGCCAGCGCCTGAGACACAGATGGATGAACTCTGAAGAGGTTGTCTAAGAGAAGAGGTTACATTTACATTCATAAATCATCATTATTATTATTATTCATCTGTTATGAGATGTGCATATTAGGGCTGTCAAAGTTAACGCGATAAATAATGCATGAACACAAATTCGTTTTAACGCCACTAATTTCTTTAAAGCATTAACGCAACTTGCGGTTTTTAGGTTGTACCGGGCTCAGTGTTTAAGCTAGAGTGAAGAGACTGGCATCATATGAATTGGTACCAAAATGAAGGAGGCTAAATAACGCTCCAAAATTACGCTAAAAGTTTGTGAGGAAAAACTGGAATGGCCATTTTCAAAGGTGTCCCTTGACCTCTGACCTCAAGATATGTGAATGTAAATGGGTTCTATAGGTACCCACGAGTCTCCCCTTTACAGACATGCCCACTTTATGATAATCACATGCTGTTTGGGGCAAGTCATGGTCAAGTCAGCACACTGACACACTGACAGCTGTTGTTGCCTGTTGGGCTGCAGTTTACCATGTTATGATTTGAGTATATTTTTTATGCTAAATGCAGTACCTGTGAGGGTTTCTGGACAATATTTGTCATTGTTTTGTGTTGTTAATTGATTTACAATAATAAATATAAATACATTTACATAAAGCAAGTATATTAGCCCACTCCTATGTTGATAAAGGTATTAAATATTTGACAAATCTTCCTTTAAGGTACATTTTGAACGGATAAAAAATGTGTGAATAATTTGCAATTAATTGTGATTAACTATTTTAATCGATTGACAGCCCTAGTGCGTACATTATACTTTTAAATGTTATAGATATAATGAGAGGATGCATTTACCGATTTTGCACAATCTGCTCTGATAAGTTGTGATTCCTCTTCTCAGGATGAGTGCAGAGGCTCTCTTCAGCATCCTCATTCTCTTCAGATTTTGAGGCAAACCCTGAAAACATGAAGATTTAAGCGAGAAAGACAGTGTCAGCTGATGCTTTTCTTCCAATCAACATGTGCCATTCAAGTTTATTTAACTGCTGCAGACTAATATAAGGCTACAGTGTTAGTCCACTGGTAGTAATTTGCATAAATATTAGGACTTGGGATGTCATTTTTTTCACAGTTTTGTAGGTGACTTTGTCTGAAAAGATTAAGAGTGAGACTGGACATCGAGAGAAAAGATAATGTACTTTCTAATTGGTTGATTATGATTTAATACTTTTTTTATATATATAAATTAAAAAAAGCCCCCTACACATCTTATTTCCAACATACATAAAAAAATACAATCCCATCTCTCTCGTCTCATTAATTTACAAAACGCACATCACAATGTCTCAATCACTGTTCTTCAGAATGAATCGCAAACAGGAATGCACTAAAGGATTGATTGTATTCCTAAATTTACTTCCTATAGACTACTTTATTTGACGAAAAACAGTTCATAATATACCGTGTGTCTTTATGAAGACCAAAAGAACTGTAAAAGTAACACACAGTGTCAAACCAATGAACATTACCTCAGCTTCTTGAAGGAAAAATCAAACAGACACCCCAGTTGCATCACACCCTGCAGTGTGTTCTCTGGCACAAGACCAGTTCAGCCATTGTGAGGATTTTCTTTGCTCCAACTAGTTGGGACAAATTCCCAAAACCCTTCCCCCCTTTTTTGGGGCCACTCTCAGAAACCCACAACCAAATTCCAGAGTGGGGGTCAGTATTGCTATCTTCCTACTTCACTGTATTTAAGCACTAAAGATTGTGAGCTGAAATGTATTACATTGTCCGTAATGTATCTGAGACAAAAAGCCAAACATCTCAGTCAACACCTTTTAACTGATTTTTTTTCAGAATTGCAAATTTAACACTCAATGACACAGAGAGGATCAGAGACTCATCAACAAAACACTTTAAATTACAATGAAAACATCTGAAAAGCATAAATCTAAAGGACTTATCAACATTTACTCATTTCTGCTCACATGCTCTATGCAGGAGGAAGACCTTTAACCTGTGCTACAAATACTGACTATTCAATCAAAATGTCCATGCTTTACAATATGCAAAGGTACATAGTACATTACATTCAATCATTTCATGATAATAATATTAAAAACAGTTTCCCACAAACAGGTTGTTGTGCTTACCTTCTCCAGAGCATGAAAATAGCAGAAACTTTGCCCTGAAGGCTGAACTTTGACTCTGTTTACACAGCCCAAAAGCATCAAGCACAGATCTGAACCGGTTATTCTCTTAGTGGAGTCTGGGGACCGCCAGGGGCCGTGACACACAGCAATAAGTGAATTATTTTAAAGTTGAAGCATATACTGAAAGTCAGCTTTAGACTGGTAAGTTTAAATGTCTGGATTTATTAGGACAATGACAGTCTTTTGCTACTGTTCAAAGCTTTTAAGAGCAATTACTTGACCTGTGGGCTATAAATGCTGCCAAGTTGAGTCCAAATGCAATTTGAATAAAATCACCCTCTGTTTAAGTGGTATTAACATTCAATAGCATTCCCCGCTGTGAGACTAATAAAGGATCATCTCATCTAATTTTGTTTTGATTAAAATTGAAATGTGTTTCTGTTTATCACTTTGAAACAGGTCTGAAGTATTTATGTTGAAAAGTTTTATAATACAAATAGTTACAATGGTATCTAAGAGTGCAAATGTTAGTTAGCATGTGCTTATTCGCTGTTACGATTATGAGGGGGTCCTTGGAAATGTTCTCCCCCGTAAGAGGTCCCTGGACTCCTAAGTGAAGAGAAGAAGAAGTGAAAGCAAGAGATATTTAACATAAATGCAACATGCAAAACAATACTGCAGAACGGATATGAAGACAAGCAGAGACATGGTAAAATAAAGAAAACAAATCACTGAAGAAATGATGAAGGTGTACAAAACAATCCATCAAATCCATCCAAAAATGATCCATTGGCCACATATCAGTGCTTGCTCTAGTATGAGTTTAATTTGTTTGTATGTACTGGTGATTTCTCTCAGCAGATTTCTGTTGCTCCGCTGGTACCAGTACCTTAATGCTGCAGTTGCATGACATGATCATCGCATGTGTCTTGGATATATTTATATTTATACGTATATCTTGGTAATATATCGCACTCCAAATGTATTTTTCGACACATTTAATTACATATTGGACCTACATGACATACATTTCCACAGTTTGTACATAAATGTATAGTTGCTTAATAGAAAAAATGTTTTATGTAGCTGTTGAGACAAATCAAATTGTACATAAATGTAATATTGCATATACGCTACAATAAAACCAATTGAAAATATGAAATCTGTTGCCTACAGATTAAATTGGATAATGAGAAGGAATACCAAGGGCATTTATAGCGCTGTTTTCTCAGCATTAAACCTGTAGTAGGCAGAACGTTTTTGGCATCATTGGGCAAACATTGCATAATAATCTTTCAGCATATTCATTCAAGTGCTCTGAGAGATAACTAGACTTCTGCACCACCTCATGGCTCTGTTTTCAGGCTTTAAAAAAATCAGAAAGAGAGCGTTTCTATTGGCTGTACTCCGGCTGGTGGGCGGTGCTTAGTATCACTTCAACATGGCTGCCGGGTCACAAACTTCCTCATTTTACAGCTAAACAGTACACTACAAGATGTTTCTGAAAAAATTTGAGGTGAGAAATAGGCATTACAGTAACAGAATATTGATTCATATTTGATCAGCGTTGCCTAGTTTGACCGTTTGATCTGAGTTTGCGAGTGATTGACAGCTGCTCAGAGACGGTTGTTTAGGGGTACGCACCTAGACTCACCAGCAAGCGGTGATACGCAGTAAGAAGTAAGGGCACTCATGTGGACAAACATCAGAGGTACTCAGAGGGTCAGAACTCAGTACCACTGAGTTCCTCTGATCCATCCATTCCAGCAGAGCAGATCTTCATTGATGTCTCAAAAGACTAAATTACATCAAACTGGCTGCATGTTCTCAGCAATAAGAGGGTTGAACTCAACTGAGGTGCACATTTGAAACTCTTCAGTCACATAAAGTCCTGTTTTGTCTCCAGTGAAATCACTTCCTTGTGTCTTTACATGACGGGTGACTAGGGTTGAGTTGGGTAGACAATATGTAATGAGATTTGTGGTTGTTTTTGCATCGTCACAGATCTCAGCTGAGGTCTTTGAGCTTTCCAGTAACTCATCTTCAAACCACTGTGGATGCTCCAGCTGGTACGCATGAAAAGCCTCTATGGCGTCCCGCAGGGCTCTACCGGAGGGACAGAGATAGTACTCGTCCTCTGAAAGCCCTTCAACCCGATTCACTCTGCCGGGCTCGTGCTTCTCAGTGTCCAGAATTCTGAAGAAGAGCTCCTCAAACTGTTTCATCAGCTTGTATCGCACTGTAATGTTGAAAGGTGAAGGAACATCTTCTTCAGAACAAACATCATCAAAGTAAGCCACGATGTATTTTTCAAACGACGCGGATCTGATGAAATGGGGGACCATGAGGCTGAGGGCTGGACAGAGCGTGTCGCCTACAGGTGAGCGGGCGTCCTCTCTCAGGAGAACTTGTCTGTCGCCACACATGGATCTCCATTTGGCTTGTACTCCTCGTGAGCACAGGATCAGTATCTTATCTGAAGAGCTTTCTATTTGTTCTCTGTGCCAGTCCAACCACTGGATGCTTCCCAACACTCCCAGTCTGGTAGAGTCCAGCAGATCCAGGACCACCTCAGTACCACATTTGGTCGCCAGGAAGGCACAAAGCTTGAGGACGATGTTTTTGTATAAAGGATGGTCGAGGGAGTAGATGATGAGGACTCTTCTTCTCTCTGGCACTTGAAAACCTCCTGGTTGTTGTTTGGCAGCAGATGAGGACGCGTTCACAGGATCTGAGAGAAGGTTAAAGTCTGTTGATTAATTATCAATTCAAGCTGCGTTTCCTATTAAATACGGTGCATTTATAAGAAGGCAAACCTTTCTGACAGGCTCTCCGCAGTAAATAAGCAAGACAACCACCAATGACAAGCAGCCACAGCAGCCCCGCAGTTGCCTTCATAATTATAGTCCGTGGTGGATAATCTAGAAAAAACAAATATATATGATTAGCTTAATAACTTTACAAATACAGAAAGTAACTTCAAATATTATTATGCCAGTGATTCCCAACTTGGGGGTCGGGACTCCTCAAGAAAGTATATCTGAGGAGTGAGAAGTTATTTTTATATAACGGTCACTATATCCTGATAGTAGTTCATGAGACAGATAATCATGTTCCTCTGTGTCCTCCTGTGCCCCTGATGGCATTTGCAAGATTTCACCGCGCCTGAACTAAAACAGCCAGTCAGAGCCGAGCTGTCTCTAAAGCAGCTGTCAATCACTTTTCTGAAACTTGCGAATTCTGATCAAACAGTCAAACTAGGCAGCGCTGATCAAATATGAATCAATATTCTGTTACGTTAATGCCTATTACTCGCCTCAAATGTTTTCAGAAACATCTTGTAGTGTACTGTTTAGCGGTAAAATGACAAGCCGGAGCAAACTTACTCATTTACCGCTAAACAGTACACTACAAGATGTTTCTGAAAACATTTGAGGTGAGAAATAGGCATCACAGTAACAGAATATTAATTAATATTTGATCAGCGCTGCCTAGTTTGACTGTTGATCAGAGTTCACGAGTTTTGCGAGCAATGATTGACAGCTGCTGTAGAGACTCCTCGGCTTTGATTGGTTGTTTTTGTTCGGGTAATCTTGCAAATGCCAATAGGAGTACAGGAGGACACAGAGGAACTTGATTTTTTTCAGATAACCCATCTCATGAACTACTACCAAGATAAAGTGACAGTTTTATAAAATTTACTTTTTATCATATTTGCTCAAAGTTACCGACTGCAGCTTTAAAGGGATAGGAAATAATAAAAAATAACCTCCTGCAACATAAATTTGCATTCATTTTTTGTATTTTTTCTGATCTTTGCTTCTTTGTGAATTATGGAATTTTATATATATATATAATTTACCTCTTTGGGTCTCAAATATTTATTCAAATCAGACAATTTGAGAAGTTTAGAGGTCAAAACTGAAAGACTTCTGACACCTGCAACAAGGAGCTGCAAGTGAACAATGCTTTGTTTTAAGGGGCCACAATACAAAAAGGTTGGGAACCACTGATTTATGCTCTGCACTATATGGTCGTTGAAAATATATCATACAGTATACATGTCAAAAATTGTACTTACACGGGCATAATTCGATTATTTTCTCGAGGCGCAAACAGTCATTCTTGCATCCAACAAAAAACGGCTGAATCTTAAAAACAAGCAGAGTAAATTGAGCTTTTAATGTTACATCTCTACACGTAAGATCATTTTATAAACTGTCAACTGTAAATTAAAATGAAACTCACCATTAACAACATTTCACATTGTGAAAGCTGCGACCAATCAAACTCAAATAACACATTCAGGGATGTTCTGTTTTCCTAAGGAAGAAGGAAATGACAATGATATCATGTGTGGTAAACAAGCAGTAAATTATATGATGTTAGTCTCACAACACCTTCATCATTGATAATATAAGTGAGGAATTCAGTGTAATTACCTTTGAGACATTCTTTGAGCGATGGAAACCATGACTCTGGATGGAGACTTGGTATCTCTCTGAATACTGAGCTGCCTCAAAACCCACAACGATGGAAAACTTTTTACATTCCTTATGAAGAGACACAGCACGGGTCACTTTAGGATCCCATAGACTCCCTGAAATAACAAAACATGCAGAGCACAATGCTTAAATAGTCCTGGATCTCTTACAGTGGTCCATTAAAACCTGTCAGATGTAAATTAGGGCTGTCACGATATCAGATATTTACTACACCATTATCGTGGTCAAAAGAATTCACAATAACGATATAATCGCGATATTTATAGAAAATTTAAAATAAAAAAAATAATAACGCTATCAGTCAAATTCATCTTAAAGTTTGTTTATTGTGTCTTTTGTCTATTTTTAGACAAATTAATTACACTCAAAATACGAGTGTAGGGTGGTGGAGAGTCTGTAACCATAGCTGTACAAAAAGCGAGAATGGAAAGAAACTGAAATGACTTGAACCTGCTGGATCATTTACACAATATTATCATCTGTGTGTGTTTTTGTATTATTGGGCAAAAATTCCAGATTAACCTTTCAGCATATTGTGATTGTAGTGGTACCCCAGGGCAGGCAGATTCCTGGAAAAGCAAAAATAAAAAAAATGGCAGAATTTGAAAATACAGCCCTCAACCTGCAGCTCTCCTCTCTCTGTCATAAGCCCCTCCCACCAGACGAGCATGGGCACATGCACATGCTCCATACAGTAAGCTAACCTGTACGAGTGCAAGTCATTCATTTCAAACACCATACTGATTGTTACCATCGGAAGAAGGCTAAACTATTAGAGAGATGGAAAGGAAATGATGCTTTCCCTGAGCTACTGCCGTAGCCGGGAGCAAAAAGCTAAACTATTAGCAGGTTGCTTTGCAGTGCAGCGGTTGCCAATGCTAGAATAGCAACTTTTCCTGCAGGATATTCCGCCGTTGAATCAGGCTTTCACCGACGGGACATGCACATGCATATGCATTGCTAGAACAGCCAATAAGAACGCTTTCTCTGAAATGACCTGTGATTGGCTAAAGTCTCCTGTCACTGGCTAGATTTTTTAACATGTCATCAATCAAATTATAATTTTTTTTTATTGTTATTGTCAATACCGGTATATCGTGACACCCCTAATGTAATTAATGTAAAACTTACCATTTTCCAGACACATTTGGGCCTTTTGGATTTTCCTGTCATCACATCCTGGCCATGACAGTAAATATTACAGAGAATTAGAGCATATTAAACTTTGTTTTGTGTTTATTTTGACACTTGAAGAAGCTCTTCAGATGCAAAAAGTTATATATATAAGTTAGATATTTTCTCTCATAAGTACACAATGTAATTACACACCAACACAGAATCAATAGAACGTATAACCTTGTTTGTACAGCAAACTTATATAACTTATAATAAATGTCTCCCTGCCTTTTCGTGCAGATTTCAAGGCGGTAACTCACCTGGGATGGTAATTCGCTTTGTAATTCTGTAGTCTCTTCCTCCGATCTCAGGTTCTGGAAGATTAAAAACGGACACCGTATATGTATGCCCAGGCTCCACCACGACTCCATCCAACGAAAAAGTCCACTAATAAAGAAAAACAAATGTGTAACAGCTATACTGCCTGTCACTGTTGTAGCAAAAGTTGAAGATTTTACAAATTTACCTGTTGATATTTTGGATTACGCTGTTCGCTGAGGTTGTAAGAAAACTGCACACACAAAGTTTGATTTGTACTTTCATCCTGAATATTTATCTCTGATCCACGAAGGGTTGTTGTACTTCCTGTCAATAGAAGACAATGTATATTTTATATGAATGTTATCTCTCTATTAACCTTTGGTGAAAGACTGGTTGGTTTACAACTTGTATTTGATGCACTTTAAAATGTGAACTACGATAAACTCTACTGTACTTTTACTTACCATCTGGCTTTATCTTCCATGTCACATTCACAACAGAAACAGGCCCATGTTTGTCCGTCCAGACTCCCACCTTCTCATGATCCCACTCTGGGCCGAGAGGAGCACGTTGTCTGACTTCAACCATGCGTTTGTCTGAGCAGTTATCTGACATTTACAGAACGGTGTTATAATCAATGTATGTGTAGTTAAGTATGTGGGCAGATGGACTGCATAAATGCCAAATTAAAATGACATTTCCTGCACAAATTATTCCACCATGCTAAGAATAACACCAAATCTATGCTTAAGTTTTGGAATTAAAAGAGTCAAATGAAAAGGTATTGACTATTTGCACAACATATTGTCACCTTCAACATATTGGTTGAGGTCTTCTCTATATATAAGTATTTGAACTTTATTCTACTGATTTGACAAATAAGATATTACTAGGGCTGCCCCCTCTTAGTTGACTATAGTCATTTAGTCTTAGTCGCCTAATATTTCTTTCGTCGATTAGTCATTTTTATGTTTTTTCATGCTGAGTGTCTTATTTCCAAGAAACTTATGAGCACATCTCCGGTAAACACAAGATTTAAAGTGGTGCTTGAGAAACTCAGTTTTACAGATCTGTCAATTAAATCAACTAATCAATTGTCGACAGAGTGATAGTCAACTAAGAATTTCCTTGGTCGAGGACAGCTCTAATACTTACTAATTTTGCAGTGTTCAAGACCCTGGAAAAAAAACAAAAACAAGATAAGAGTGATTTAATGAATCGAGGACTGTAAATTCCTCTCAGTTTACTTTTATAAGATTGCTTGTGTTTATTTTTTAATAGATTGAATTCTCACCTCTTGCTTGCAGTTTGGACGCTTGTCCAGAATCCTAAGAGAAGACGACACCGTGAGTCCAGCTGCCAAACACAAACAGAAAAAAGGAACGTGGATCATTCTGGTGGAGCTCCACAACACATGTGGAAAAGCTTTAAAAACTACTGAGCAAACAAGAACAATAATCAACTCCATTTAGAAAGACAGTTCAGTGGTTTGCTTGAACAAACACAGAGAAGGCTCACTGTGAGCTGATCTCAACCAGTGTGTCGTGTTTATCAGGCGCTGACATCTGAATACACAGGAAGGACGCTCTTATCAAATGTGGTTTGTGGTTTCCATGTCCTGAAAACATTGTTTTCTTAATCTGCAATTTTCTACAGAATTACGTGAGAAATAGAAGTTTGTTTTCCTTATTGCAGTGTGTATGTACACTGTAGATTGATGCCAATTGCAAACCAATATTTCAAACCTTGAAATAGTCACTAGGTGGCAGCAGTGACCAAATTTACAAAGTTAAAAAGTTAAAGTTCCTGTTTAAAGAGTTTAAATTGCATTTTGGTGACTGGAAACAGTTTTACAGTCAACTGCTGTCCAGTAATTTTGTCACATTATAAATAGAAAGTTGTTGTACAAAAAAAAACACATGCTTAAACTACTACTACATTTCTGGCTTTATTAGAGAGCAAACAGTAGAGAGTTAAAGCCTCTGTAAAAGGTCTAATCAGCCAGTTTCACTGAAAACACCTGGGTGGGTGTTCACAGGCTTTAACAGGAAATGATGGGAGAGAGAGAGAGAGACATGCAACAAAGGTCTTCAACCTCTAGAGGCCACCAGGGCACCTCTTAAACCACCTTTTAACATCCAGCCTGACCTCACATGAATAAATATATATTATAGATACCAGAACATCTCGGTCCAGAGGATCAACAGATGAAGG
Source organism: Sebastes fasciatus (assembly GCF_043250625.1). NCBI lineage: Eukaryota > Metazoa > Chordata > Actinopteri > Perciformes > Sebastidae > Sebastes > Sebastes fasciatus. The sequence continues at coordinate 17,889,633 of NC_133798.1, read as the reverse complement.
CCCAGGATTATGACCACCGAACCTTCAGCTATTCACTGCTGTTGCTGTTGTTATGTGTTAATTCCTGTTGCTTTGTCTCGGTGTTACTACGTCGAACCAGAATAGACTGCAGAGGTCCACTCTGTCTGTGTGAGTGGTGTCACGCCATGGTGGTACCTTGATCCAAATATAACGAGACTCTTTTATTCAGTACAGCTACCGTTGGGTGTGATATGATAAGCTCAGGATTTAGTATTTATGTGATCAGATATAAGAATATTTTTTGTGACAATTATAACTCATCTTTTAAAACTCCTCCCTTGAAGCATCCAAAACTGGTATATAGCGTTATTAAATGCTTGAAATATGTATGAGTCAGCCTGTAATGTTTTTTTTTTTTACTATTTTTCCTTTCATTTATGTTGAACAGAAATAGGGTACAGCATTGATGTTGTTTTTTCTGCTTTTTCCCGTCTGTGGTATTTGTTTAATTTAATGTAAGGAGATTGCAAATGAAAATGAGCCTTTTGGACAGATACTGATGTTAATGAATGTGTGTTGTCTCAAATGAATAAATGATTAAAGTAAAATAAAGTATTTGTTTTTCATCAACATAATATCACATTTGCATAAGAAAATAAAAAAAATCGTCATGGGTTTTAACCCGCCTGCAAATGATTTGTACATGAGTATAAACGGTTAATAAATGCTTTATAACAACACTATAAGCACTTGTTCATGTGTGTAATCATATTTTATGTTATATCGAACTTATCAAGCTTTTGTTAACTATTTATACTCCAGCTATAGATGCTTCATAGGAGGAGTTATAATGGTTGACACATACATTAAAAAATTTAAAACCTTTTGCATTTGCTTAGAACCACATTGTAGTGTGTTAGAATATAATGTGCTTATAAATGATAATTAGGTGGAGTAAAATAGTTTTACCAGATTTTCAATGCGGGATGGCATTAAAGCTCTAGAAGTAAAACATCTTTACTGTTCCAATACTTTGTTTTTTGACTAAATTCCTGCAAAACTAAGGACATTCCCATTCATCTGTGTTTTGTATTTAGTGCTAATTAGGTAACATTAGCATGCTAACACAGTAAACTAAGATAGTGAACATGGTAAACATTATACCTAGTTAACATCAGCTTGTTAGCATGTAGATTTTAGCATTTAGCTCAAAGCCTCACATGATAAACATGTCTGTAGTCTTCTAGTTGTAGACAATAAAACAGCAAATAAAGCTTTGAGTTCAACCTAATAAACTTCAACCTATCACCTTTAAAACAATTGGTCTTTGCTTTTTGTATTTGGGTCATGGGGTGTACTGGCAGAGGCCAACATCAAACACGCTCAGGGCGCCTGATATCGGCAGAGAGCATAAGTCAGCTGTCAGTTAGGTGAGAGAGGTGAGGTGTGCACTTGTGCAATGCAATCACATGAGATAAATGGGTCACGGGTTGAGGGCAAATCATGCCCTGTGTTGCAGAAATTGTCAGGTGGACAGGGGGTCTATTTTAGCGAGCCATTCACACGAGACTTTGAATACATAACTCTTTCACAAATAATCATGAAGTGCTTCTTCTTTTCCTGACTCACTACAGTCGCTGCCTTCTCTGATTCTCACCTTCAAGGTAAGTTTTATATCAAGTAATCAACCTATGCTATTTATCACCAGAAAGTAAAAGTCAATCAGATTTATTACAGACATTAAAGGGGGCTCTTTAACCTGACGTTGCAGGATTAACTTCTTGTCCTGCTGTGACAGCAACCCAGCTATCTTTGTCTCTACAGTCGTGTTTGTTTGTGTAAAGTCAAGTCTAGCTTTAATAATGAAGACTGCATGTCAGCATGCCCCTGACACATTTACCTTGGCTGGTATTTATGTGAGGAAATCCCTGCTATGTTTCCACTTTAGTCAAGGTCTTAAAGTAACTTTTCGGACGTGGCTTTCCCGCTTTAACTTCTTCGACACCTCAAGCTTCTCTTGATCCTCTAAGTGAAGACATGTAACCTGAGGCTTGAATTGCCAGAGTATTGTCGGCTGGTAACAGAACGCTTGACCCGTCGTCGTGGCCGAAAAGCTGGTTTGATAAGTGATGATGGCTCGCTCGTATGAACTGGCAGCCTCCGGGGTGGAGGGGCAATGCTGCAGGCTTCTTGAAATTGTCTGCTGCTTGGCTTGTCTACCTTGGCTGTCAGACTGGCTTAATCTAAATTGGATATATAACTGTATTGTGTCAGAGGCACTGACATGCTTTTTTTGTTAATATATAATGCTGTCGTTAAATTCTTTAAAAATTGGAAGTATTGTAGTTGTAAAGCTAATGACACAAAGCTCATTTTCACTTTATCTGGAATCTGGAATTTTATGCTTGGACGATAGATATATGCAATTAACAACGTAAATAAAATAAAATAGAAAATGAGCCGCGCTGTGGATCCTAAATGATTGGGATTGAGAACTGTTTAATTTACTCTCACAGTTTCCACAGGTTTGGCGTCGTTTGTCTCTTGGCTGCCAAACCTTTCTCTGGCACCATCGAGGCCACAGCAGCTGCTGGGACACAGCAAAGCATGGTGTCAATGTAGCTAAATATAGCAGTTCAACAGGCTCCTTATCACAATAGGAAGGATTATCTGGTCCTGGTGGAATATAAAAAATGTATCTGAAAGATCATGAGGACAATTATAGGCTACTACTTAAATCTATGAAACGGTGAAGTAGTTTGATTAGTCAATAACATCAACAGCAGAAAACACCATTGAGACTTCGATAAATACTCATTATGATCATCTATACTACTGGAGGTCTAGTTTGTAAAACTATGTGGAGAAGTGTTAAAAATACATGCAATGCATCTTAAAAAGAGTAAATAAATATATTTGTTTCTGCTCCAAAGATACTGTAAACTGCAGACATGTCTGAGGGGTGAGTATTAACCTCTAAAGGAAGCCACAATTATGTACACTATTTCTATAACAAATAATAACATATCTTGATATCTTTTGTCTTCTTTTCCTGTCACGTGTTGATGAAGACCGGTGAGTCAAAATTATTTCTTTCACAATCATTAATTAAAGGGGACCTTTTATGTTTTTGTGCGTTTTCCCTTTCCTTTAGTGTGTTATATAGCTTTTTTTTGCATGTGAAAGATCTGCAAAGTTACAAAGCCCAAAGGGAGTTACTCTCCCCGACAGAAACACTGCTCCTGGACTGCCTGAAATGCCTTCATTGAAGTCCCGCCTTTTCTTCTGTAACGTGGTGATGTCACCAAGTAGAACATTTGCATAATACCTGCCTAGCGGCTAGTTTGGCACGCCCTCAAACAAAACTAGTCAGAGTGGAGCTGGAGCGGAATCCGAAGAGTTCGGTTCAGTTGACCAATCACAACAGAGTGGGCCAACTGACCAATCAGAGCAGACTGGGCTTTTCCTTTTTTGAACATTAAAGCATGTAAACATGTGTTCTAGTAGAAACCCAAAATACAAGCATGCACCTGAAAATAAGCATAATATGTCCTCTTTAAACATCAATATTGTTTGAGAATCGTGCATTTTATGCTTAAAAACACATTTGAAAACCTATATTATTTGAATGTATAAAGTATCTTATCTTTCTTACAGAGGAAGCCAAAATATTCAGCAACACGCCGACTGCTTTTGAAGGTAGGTCTTGTAGAAGGCGACATGTGAACTGTATTTAACAGTATGCCTCAAGACCACTTTAGTTTTCCTCCAGGCTTATTAACGCCTAACTATCTTATAGGGCTGTGTGTTGGTAAGTATCTGATGATACGATATGTATCATGATACAGTTGTTAGGATTCAATATATTGTGATACTGTATATAAGCAAAGCGATATTATTGTGATTTTCTAAATCTAGTTTTAGGACAAATGTCATAGTCCGGCTGTTCTCATACACCGTTCATAGCTATATGTACTTCTGAAAAGTAATGCACTGTAATTCGTATATATCCCACAAAATCAGTTCGTATTTAATCTACGTAATCGTGAACCAGGAAGTATAAAGAACAACAAACGCTGTGTAGGGAGGGTTGTCAGTGGTGGATTGGTGGGTGAATAAGACATTGGGGCATTCGCTCAGGAGATCGGTGTTTGTATCCCGTGTGAAACAAGAAGTCAGCGTTGATCTATTTGTTACTTAACTTCCGTACTTAAGTAACGCCACTTCAGTAGTTATTTGAACCCAAACCCATCTTTTCCTAAACCTAACCAAGTTGTTTCCTGAGAAGACAGAAGTTTATTTTGAAAAGACTGTGCATGTAAGCGGAAATTGGCACGTGTTGCTGGACATTTGTAGGAAAACGCACGAAAAGTGAGGAATTACTTTTTTCAAGATATCTTACGAACTGTTGTATGAGGATACGTTACAATAGTATAAAGAACGCCACCATATGCACAAAACATATGCAATCAGAACAGTGGGATTTGCATTTGTATTTATCACAGTCCCTGTAACATCCAACATCATAGCACTACTTTTTAGAACAATCTGAGCCACAAATCTTTGCATGTAAACTAATTAAAAACTAAAGTGTTTTTGAGGATCGACATGGTATCACAAAACATAATATCGCGATACTCAAGTGTATCGATATTTTCTTACTCCCCTACTATCTTACAGTCCAAACTGCTGAAGAAAGCAGCTGCTCTGCTGGTGGTTGAAATTGAAGAGAAGCGACATGAGAAGGAAAGAGTTGTAAATGAGAGTTCCCCTCCACTGATGCTGTCAGGCCTGTCAGTCCAGGAGCTCCAGGTACTACTGACACCACAAATCATGCTGATTCAGAACTCATTATTATACATCATCTTGACAGTTTTCTTTTTCTTTACAGGATCTTTGCAAAGAACTACATCGTAAGATTGACGTTGTAGATGAAGTTCGTTATGATATAGAGGTTAAGGTGGTCAAAAATGACACAGAGGTACAGTGACACCAAATCAGAAGGTCACAAATAACAGTTCATATATTTACTGACCTATAAGGATTTTGAAGTGTGTGGTTGTTGCACAGATCCAAACGCTGACTCAGAAGATCATCGGGCTGAAGGGGGCAAAGAGGCCCAACCTGAAGAGGGTGAAGAAAACTACAGATGACATGGTGGGTTCATGCACCGACACCTCCAAACTCATGAAGGCTGATTTCAAGAAAAACCTGAAGACGGTGAAGAAGGAGGAAGAAAAGGTAAAGCTGGTGGCTGTAACAATCGTCCACAAAAATAAGAAACTGAATTTAAAAAGTAGATTACAATTTATCTCTTATCTTTGCAGAGGGAAGAGGTGACCGACTGGCGTAAGAACGTGGAGGCCATGTCGGGTATGGAGGGCAGGAAGAAGCTGTTTAATGCAGGACAATAAGAAGGTGCTATTCTAGTAACACATCATCTTATTCTTTCCTAAAGTAAACCTTACGCTTGCAATGTTCAAGTTTTATTTATATGAAATCCCTTTGTTTGTCTTTATTTCAGATTCGTTGTCCAAATGGAAGAAGTCTCCACTATAGGATGAAATAAAACTGTTTTTTGTAAAGAATATCAACCACAGTTACTTGTAAAAGATGAAATAAAAGCACTACTTAGATTATACAGTATTAAAAAAGTTTTAAAGGAACAGTGTGTAACATTTCGAGGGATCTATTAGCAGAAATGGAATATCATTTTCATAACTATGTTTTCATTAGTGTATAATCACCTGAAACTAAGAAGCGTTGTGTTTTTGTTAGCTTAGAATGAGCTCTTTGTATCTACATAGGGAGCGGGTCCTCGTCACGGAGTCCACCATGTTGCTCCGCCATGTTTCTACAGTAGCCCAGAATGGACAAACCAAACACTGGCTCTAGAGAGAAACTTTCACGGTTTTACGTTAACTGAAGGCCACCATAGTTCTCCGACACGCTTGTGAAACTGCGGTAACGTGAGCCGTCTGACGTCTGATGCTCCTAAAGTAGTGTTATTATAGTGAGCGAGGCAAACGGCGTTACCATGGCTTTGCACTCGGCAGCTCGCGTTATCGCACTCTTGGAAAGGGAGGAGTGAGCGGAGGGGTACTCAGTTGGTTGCAATCTGCAAACATCACTAGATGTCACAAAATCCTACACACTGTACCTTTAATATTGATTTAATGTAAACATGTATGTAAAGAAATACCACTGTATGACATGGATGTAATCATATTAAATAGTATAGTATACACAGAACCCTTTGCATATTGAAATTGTGCTAAAGAAAAGGCTGATATATAAAAAAGACAAACTCATAAAGCTGGTAGCTTTATGAGTTTGTCTTTTCAAGTGCAGTATTTGTATTATGGCGCTGTCTCACCAGTCTGTAATACATGTGATGCTGATTAAACAACCATAACGACATTACTGTTTGGCCTCTTTGGTTTGTTTTAATTTCCATATTTAATCTTTTATTATCTATCCAATAACAGAGATACTCATGATGACGTATTCATAGTTTTTTAATCACTAGCTGTCCTAACATCCTCTGCTCTTGGTGTTATTGAGCAATAGGAGTACAGTGGTCGTTAACCTGGTGTTGGGGGATGTGATATACAGTAGAGTCTACTAGCTGTCAGGACATAGGAGGCTATTTTAGTTGGCCGCTCACAGAAGGCAAAAGGAGCCATTACATTTGAGGAGTTTATTTCTTGTCACTTAAAGACAGCCACTGCTCACCTCAACAGGTTTTCTGCAGCGATAAAAAAGGTATGTTGATTTTAAAGATGATAGTGTAGTTTACGAATATATTAGACAATTAGACAATTTCACCTGTTGCATTTATCAGGAATAATTTAACAGCAGGGACTTTAGTAAGCTGATGGAAAAATACAAACGTGCAAATTTATTGTAAAATATTTATTACAGTTTGATCTTTAAGAGACCAAAACAAGACAATTTATCTACTTACTTTGTTATAAAATATATGCACTCAGTGTAAAGGCACATCTAGTTTATCCATTTAATGTTTAAATTCACTCATCAAGTGATTCAAATGTTAAGGTGCAACTTAGTAAACCTTCTCATTTTTAATAACTTTAACAAATGCTACTGGGAAATACTTTTTATTACAAAGATGATGATTTGTCCTATTTGGCAAAAGCTCATTTTGATTCTGGCTGCCCTGTTAAATGGATCAACTCCCAACTGGGATTCATGAATTACAAAATAATCAAATATTACAGTGTATATAATACATCTTGTATATTAATGTTAAACAGGAAGAATACGACTACACTGCATGTATTTACTGTTACTACTTCTGATTATTGCATTTTTCTGACTTTAGTATGAATTATTTAATTTTTACAGACAAAAGCTGATCATGTCTGAGGGGTAAGTTATAATTTTGTAATTATGTAAATAAATATTTGTAAAATTATAGTAATTCTTTGAAGCTTTATCATGTTGATAATATTTTTTTTTATTTTCCTTTCCATCATAATATCCACCACAGACAGGTAAGTTATCTACTGTATATAGTTGGTGTAGCTTAACTAAAGAAAATCTACACTTAGATACCATCAGTGGTGGAAAGTAAGTTTACTAAAGTACTGTACTTAACTACCAATGTAATGTACTTGTACTTTACTTGAGTATTTCCATGTTCTGCTACTTTATACTTCCACTCTACTACATCTCAGAGGGAAATATTGTACTTTTACTCTGCTATACTGATTTATATAATTTAGTTACTTTACAGATTCAGATTATTAAAACAAAATATAATCAACTAATAAATGATGATGTATTATTACAGATGAAACTAAGAAAGCTAAGAAACCTTTACCAGGTGCAACATTAAAGTGATGAACACATTAATGCATCAATAATTATAATACAATAATATAATAGAGATGATTCTGCGGAATGAGTACTTTTACTTTTGATAATGGAAGTATATTTTGATGCTGATACTTTTGTACTTTTACTTAAGTAAAGATTTGAATGCAAGACTTTTCATTTTAACAGAGTATTTCTACACTGCTATATTATTATTTTTACTTAATTAAAAGATCTGAGTACTTCTTCCACCACTGGATACCATATGTATTTTTATAAACTGTTGCTACATATATCTTTTGTTCTACTGCTTTTTTTTTTTTTAGAAAAAATCCAAGATCTCTGCATCTCGCAGACTGGCTCTTAAGGTATTGTCTTCTTTGTCTTTACAATAATAACCACAAATAAAACTGTATAACACCATCCACAAATTCCCAACATAAGAGTGATCTGTGCCAAAAAAGTTAATCTCATTCTCACTTTTTCATTCACTTCAGACCACGCTGCTGAAAACGGCAGCTGTGATGTTGGAGAAGGAGAAGAAGGAGAAGAAGCTGGAGAGAGAAGCCACTCTGGGTGAGAGAGTCCCTCCTCTTCAGCTGTCTGGTTTGTCCATGCAGGACCTTCAGGTATGTGCAGGTCACTGCATGAACCGCCAATCATACTACAATGAAACAACATCGCTGAAATGCTCCTACGCAAGTATCCCTCTGATGCTTATAGATAACATGCACACAGTATGTTCAAATGCAGTAGGTTTATTAGAGGAGAGGTGCCTCGCAGTCCACATTTTATATTTTGGGCATTTAGCTGACGGAAACCTTTAATAAATCATACTATTAAAAAAACGTATTTCAAATATTAAATACAAGCAACCACTAATAATGAGACTCCATGGTCTAATGTTTCATAAATAACTGAGTGTTGCATCAACACCTAGAAGACAAAGTACGTTTGGCCAATCTGCTTTTTCTGTCAGAGCTTCCCAGGATTGAAACAACTTCCCACAGCACATAAGAAACTGTGAAAAGTACTGTTCCTTCTCCACAACATTAAGAGTCTGTTTTACTAGAAATCAAACTTGTGAACACGAGAACTGGGAGGTGTTGTTTATTGTCATATTTGTCATTATTATGTTTAATGTAAGAGCTGCTCCTGCTTATTGTGTTGCCATAGTGTACATAATATCCACACTTCACCTGTTGTCATGCTGTCTGTTGATTGTTGTCATGCTATTGTTGATTCTGTGTGTTATAAGAATGAATGATCGACAGATGAAAATTCAGGTTTTCTGGCTAACTCTGGCATATTTTCAGAAATGTTATTAATATGCACTGTCCCCGTAAAATAAAGTAATAAACTAAACTAAACTAAACACACAGAAAAACATAACCTTTGAGTTTGAAATGTGCAACACGCCAGTGGATTGTAGGGTTCTTGCTCTGTGTGCAGGCTCTGTGCAAAGAACTGCAACAGAAGACCGACGTGGTAGATGAGGAGCGCTATGACATCGACGCCAAAGTGGCCAAAAATAACAAGGAGGTACATTTTTATTCATATTCATTTGACTTACATGTGGATTAAGTTGACTTTATTGATGTGTTTACTGTTTTCAATGATAAATTAATCTTTCATAACAAATTAAGAAGCTGCAGCATTATAGTGATTGTTTTCATTATCAGTTTTATTATCATTTATATACCGGTAACATGTAGGATTAGTATGTAGGATAGTAGGGCTGCCCCCTCTTAGTCGTTTTGCTCTTATTCGACTAAGATTTCTTCAGTCTATAAGTTGTTTTTTATGCTTTTTTCATGCTGAATGATTTATTTCTAAGAAACGTATGGGCATATCTCTGGTAAACACAAGATTTAAAGTAGTGCTTTGGTGTGATTCTTGGTGGAGAAACTCGGTTTCACAGATCTGTCGGCGTGTTAGTCGACTAACAATTTCTTAGGTCGAGGACGGCCCTAGTTAATAGCCTTACTGAGTGTGTTTTTTTTTATCATATTTAAAATACATTTTCATTGTGATCTATTGGCATTTTTAAGGTGGTTATGTTGTGTACTTTTTACTTACATTTTTCATTGTTTCCTGCAGTTTGAAAATCTGTCACTGAAGATCTTTGAGCTGAAGGGTAAAATGAAGAGACCGGCCCTGAAGAGGGTGAGGGTGTCAGCTGACGCCATGTTGGGAGCTCTGCTGGGCGCCAAAGTCAAAGAGTCTGTGGACTTCAAGGCCAACCTCAAGACTGTGAAGAAAGAGGAGGAGAAGGTAAGGGTGGCAGCTATAACAGCAGATTGTTTTTAAAGTTTTCAAGACTACGTAAGGCTTGGTTGACTCGTTGGTTTTAAACTGCTCGTGTTATTTTGGGGTTATTTTGTGAACATACAGTATCATTAAGAGTTATTTTTTTCTTATGAACAGAAAGAGGAGGTGACTGACTGGCGTAAGAACGTGGAGGCCATGTCTGGTATGGAGGGCAGGAAGAAGCTGTTTAATGCCGGACAGTAGACTTTCCTCTCTATTCTCGTCCACTGTAAACATTAAAATGTCCGTAAATATAAAGTAATAAAGTAATAGTAAGTTGACAGTGTATGCGTGTGTATAGACTTCACATTTGAAATATGCAAAAATATTCAGATTCAAATGAAATGTGTAGATTTAGCATATAAATGAGTTGCATTCTGGCGGCCTTTTTGAGGTGTTTTTCTAATTGTCTACACTTTCTGTGAGATTTGCTGTGTGTCTTGATCTTGAAATGCCTGGAAAAGACCGGTTTATGTCCTGATAATAAATACTCCTGATCAACACAGAAAACCTATGCTGCACTCTTCTGTTTACTTTATTATTATTATTAGATTGGGACACAACATCAGCCAGATGGTAGTAATGGTTCCATGTTGTCAACAGTAGCAGCTGAAAACAAAGTTGTTAAATCGTCTTCGTAAATCAAAGCAGATGTAACATTCACATTAAGAACTGTGGACGTCTAAAAATAAGAAAGGTCGCAGGTTCAGGGCTGCAATAAACCCCTCAGTAAAACAACGGAACAAGGAAGCAACCAGTGCAACTCAATATGGGATACAATTATAACCAATGATGATGACCAGGCAGGGGTCTAATGATGTGTTCACATATTGTTTGTCAGCCTTGGAGTCGGAGATTGCGGGAGTTTCTGACAGCGACAATTTCTCCCACTTGGTGGAAAGAACTATAGATGTGTAAAAAGCCATCATCGCTGGCAGTTACATCTAAATAAAATGCAATATTAAAACAAATACAATCGATTCAGCAAATTTAAAAGAAGCTATATACAGTTTTGTATTTGTTTTCACTTGTTAAAGAACTGGTTTGAATACGTACATAAGAAGACCACAGAAGTAGCTGTTTCATTTCAATGATGTTCTTACAAGGCTAGCAGAGGAGGTAATTAAGCATGAACACTCCCAAGTTCGAATGACAGGAGGTTTTGCTGATAGTGTGTGAATGCAGTATAACAAGTAGGTGCTGCTGGATGCATTATGGGAAATGTAGGCTCCAGTATTGTTAGGGCGGCTGTGGCTCAGAGGGTAGAGCAGGTGGTCCACCAATCGGAAGGTCGGTGGTTCGACCTGTGACCCGGCTGCTCCGGGTTACATTTCGGTGGTTCGACCTGTAACCTGGCTGTTCCGGGTCACATGTCGATGTGTCCTTGAGCAAGACACTTAACCCCAAATTGCTCCCGAAGGCATAGCCACCGGTGTGTGAATGAGTATTTAGATCAGATCCTGATGGGCTAAGTTAGCACCTTAGCAGCCTCTTCCATCAGTGTATGAATGTGTGTGTGAATAGTTGAATGCTGACATGTAGTGTAAAGCGCTTTGAGTTGTCGGAAGACTAGAAAAACGCTATATAAATGCAAGTCCATTTACCATTTACCATTGGAGTTTAACCAATTAAAGGGACTAATAGGAAATCTGCATCAGTTTTGACCATTCTTGGTCGGAGCTGTCTCTTGTGTGGAAGTGCAATACTAAATCGCTTGAATACTCCTTTAAAGCAAGTACTGAAAGAAGTGATCCAAGAATAGTATTTGACCCAAGGTTTGTAAGCTACTATTCTTGTTTAATCGTTCGCTGCCTACCTATCCTTACGTGAGGGCACGAGTCGCGGCCCTTTGAGCCATTTGACTCCCTGTTACAACATTGACGCAGATTGAGCTCTGGCTGGCTCAGTTTACAAACCATCATGTCCTGACCAGCACCTGTCCTTGTTCCTCTGCTCCCCTAAATAAACTAACTTTTGGCTTTAATCTTACCTCCAAGGTGGTCCTGTAATGTGTTATCAGGCTATAATAGGCTGTCATCACACACATGCAAAGGAGTGATGATGTATTTAGAGCAAGGTGGATAGAATGTGATTGATAGATGTGCATGAAGATGCTTCTAACGTTTTGTGATAGTGAAAGTAAGAAAAAAGCTCCATTTAATTTGAGGCAAAATGATAAAACTAATCATTTTAAATCCCTCAAGATCTAAAATAAAATCATCTTTGATTCATTTTCAATGTTTTAAACTCTATTATGTTGATGAATTTGCAAATTGGCATGACCAAAGCAATGCCATACAGTGGCTGCGGCCACTAGAAATTCAGATATGTGATATTATAAATTAAATTATAAACAGTCTCAGATGGTGACACAATTAGATGCCTAAAGATGGACATCTTGAGGTGGTCCAGACTCACACTTGGTTTGTGTTGTTTGTTCTATAAATAAACAAGCAGGACAAGTGAATACAAACAATCTAGGTTGCTTTCCTCCTTCTGTTTGACTCCTTAACAACTCAATCCAAACTCCAACAAGCTGGCCTTGGTCAATTGTGAATGTGTGTCACTGACCCAGTGTCTCTTTAAATTCTCACTGTCACTTCCACCAACAGGTGTTGTCAAAATTACACCAGATACCCAAATGTTTGAGCCCATAAATGAACTTTTATTACCTCCTTTCCTGTCTGATATTGTGGGGATGCTATGTGCAACAGTAAATGTCACTGCTGGTGGACAGACAGCAGGAGTCTATTTTTGTGAGCCATTCACACTTGACGCTATAAATCTGATAGATTTTTCTCTCTCAGAAAGTCGATTGCTGCCTCCCTCACACACACTTTTCTTCAGTTTGGAGGCTCAAGGAGCTGTTTTCGGCTTCAATAAGGTACAGAGTTGCTTATATTCTGGTATTTGTGGATTACAGTAAACTGTGTGTGGGCACGTTGAGGCGTTGAGCTGAGTTCTGTGAATAAGGAGTAACTTCTCAGCATGCTACGAGTTTAAAACAATTACTAATAGTTGATTTATAATCTGTAAAATCTCTCATTCAGATGAGGGTCTTGTTTTGTTCTTTCATTTGGAAATCATTGTGACATTGACATCATTAGTTGAACATTGTCAGTTTACATGCCTGTGGATTATCTGGCCATTCACCTTTATTGTCACCTATGCAGAGACTCTTGTGAGTTATGTTTGCACATCACACAAGTGCTTTTAAAGTTAAAGTCATTTTTAAAGATGTTTTCTGTACCATTGCATATTAGTTGTAATATGTATTTAAATTTGTAATAAGACTACATTTAATTGTCATGAATTTTTATTTGAATGAAGAGAGAAATTAAAAAAAGTTTATCTATATTATTCTTTGATTACATGTACTGTATCTGACAAAGGATGATCACTATAAAGTAAACAAAATGTAATGTGATGAAAGCAAAATGTTCATATAATATTCGTATCCGCCTTGAACTGCACCAGGGGAACAATTGGGTGAACGATAAATAACTTTAATGGGCCAATGAATGTTTGGAGTGGGTGAAATACTTTGACCAGGGAGGTTTAAAAGATCACCAATCCTCCGCGTACAGCTCAATTTAACAGGTGTTTAAGGTGAATTCACTCTGTTTGCAATCAAATGTATTAATATTTCACAGTTTTCAATTTCTGCAAAGATAATTTTCATTTTCTTTTACCTTTACAATTCTAGTGCGGGAATTTAAGACAATCATGGCTGAAACGTGAGTATAATCGCTTCTGGTTTATTTTAAAGTGTTCATTGACAGCTTCAAAGTATACTGAAAAACTATATATTGATATTCATTGTGTAAATAAGTTGACATGTATTTTCTTTCTCATTTTAATGCTCCAACAGAGCTGTGAGTATCAATCATACAACATCTTTTATATTTATCTATTAATGCAATCTAAAAAAAAATCATACAGTCCATAAACAGTATAGGTATATGGAGGGTATTAAATGTTTTTTGTTTTATGTGTGAATTATAGAAAAAATCAAAGATCTCCTCCTCTCGAAGGCTGGGGTTGAAGGTAAGTTTTTCTTTATTTGAGATGTTTTTGTTTTTTTTAATCTATTTATTATGAAGAATTTGACTTGAGACAGAGTTCATAACTTTAAATGCTCTTTATATAAACCTCAGAAAAATGGTTGTGATGTGTGTTGAGAATTGCATTATACATACAGTTTACATGTGTGTTAGTCGTGTATAAATATTCTTAACGGATGTGTCATACTCAAGTTTTATGATGCAAATTGATGCAAAAATTCTGGTATTTATGTGGACTTTTGCTCTATTTGGTCTAGAGAAAAAAATTGAGTTCAAATTATTCATTTTTATTTTGTCCTTAGATTAGACTTTTGACCGTCGCTGCTCAGATGCTGCAGGAGGAGACGGAGCAGAAGATAAAGGAGAGAGAAGCTGCTCTGGGAGAACGAGTTCCTCCTCTAAATATTTCTGGTCTGCCTTTGCAAGAGCTTCTGGTATTTCACTTTATTCAAATCGTCCAATACACTCTCTCTCTCACCAATATAAAGTCTTTCTATTTGACTTTTTTTTATTATATTCTGATACCACTAGAGGGTGTCTTTTACTTTTTTTTTTACAGGATCTTTGCAAAGACTTACACCACAAGATTGATGTTGTGGATGAGGAATGGTATGATATCGGTCTTAAGGTGTCCAAAAACGACAAGGAGGTGAGCTGCTCATGAATGAACAGGAAGATAAAGTCAGTGATGCATGTGGAAATGTTTTTTTTTTTAAGTTATTGCATTCAATGTCTTTACTATGAAGATGGGGACACAACATAAAATAGCTAAAAGTGAACAAACACTGCCTCCGAGTGGCGGCATGAAGACATAACAGACTCTTATGCATAAAGCCTTATGCACTCTGTGACTTTGTTATAGCACCAAAACGCCCTCAAATATTTAGGAACTCAACACATTTCACATCTGTGATTTACAAAATCAACAGTAAGCTGGGAGGAAATTGTAAATTTGCAATTTGTCTGTGAGCACATCATGCTTCATTGTAATCCACGGCATTTTTTTTGAGAGTCAAGAGTCACATTATTCAACTGGTTTAAACAAGACAGTAAATCATGGACTGTTAATTTGTTTGGAGACAATAAATCATTACACTGATATAATGAAACATAAAACCCCAGCCAGTGACATTTATATTCTAGGGTTAGAACAATAAATACATTGGGAGAGATTGGCTATATATCAAATATGACGTATTGAGCAATCAGATTTCAAACCACGGATATCAAATATCTGCAAAAGTGGCAATTTAAAATGTTTTTCTTTGCATGTTTTATTTATTTATCTCCAGTAATTGTTGAAATATTGTTAAAAGGAATTTTCTTGCTATAACAATGTACTATTTATCTTGTTATACTCTGAAACTTTCACATTAAAATGTGATAACTTATTGTTATAACAAGATAAATAGCATATTGTTATAACAAGAAGAGTTTCTAAGTTTGTATAAATATGCTTCTTTTTAAAAATATATAGTATTTGTTTTGTAAAGTAGTAGTAGTAGTAGTAACGCAGTAGAGTTTCTCTGACCTTGTACTGGTTGGTCCAATCCATCTAAATATTTTAGAAATATTTGGTTTAAGCACTAGAAAAATTGACATTAATGTAAGATTTATTTTTTTTTTTTTTAAATGAAATTACAAGGTTAAGAGTGAACAGTCAGCTTTCAATTTTGGATTAATTACAAATAGACATATTGATACATTCCAGGGTTCATAAATCCATATATGGATGTGAACTTGTGGGGAAAAATGTAAGGATCTAGGGAGCTTCCCTCACATTGTGTCTGGGGGTGATATGGTGTTCTTGACTCACAATGGTCGAATGGCAAAAGAACAATCCTTTCTATCAACTGATCCTCCGGCTAGATTGACAACATGAACTTGAAGATTATTGAGATCCAGAGTAAATTCAAGAAGCCGACCCTGAAGAGAGTGAAGATCTCAGCTGAAGCCATGCTGAGCGTCCTGCTGGGCTCCAAACACAAGGAGTCCATCGACTTCAAGGCCAACCTCAAAACGGTCAAGAAGGAAGATGAGAAGGTAAGCCTGGCTTTCATCTTTACAGTCTCAGAAACCTTCAGGTAAAGGCCATTTTTGGTTCAAATGATTTGATTCATCTTGGTGATGTGTTATGTTTCCAACAGAAGGAGGCGGTGACTGACTGGCGTAAGAACGTGGAGTCCATGTCTGGTATGGAGGGCAGGAAGAAGCTGTTTGACGCCTAAAGAACTAAAGAAACATTTACTTTTGTTTAAGAGATCATCTTATTATAACAAATTCTTAATGTTACTTACTGTCTTACCTATATTATACAGTATTGATGTATGAATTGCAAATACTCTAAAAAATCAGCACAGTCTTGCTTTGTAGTAATCTTGTAGAAATAAAGGAAAGCAACAGATGTTTATTTAAAGACGGATTACAGGCTTCAAGTGGACTTTAAATTATGTTTTAAATTGAAAAATCATATCTTTTTTTGTCATTAACTGCTTTGTATTAGACTGTTTGCAGTAGTTCTCCTCAGCAGCCTTGTGATGGCAGCATCACTCTTTCAAACCATCACTCAGACACTAGTGGACCTACAGTATAATATGTTGTTTGTCCCTCGTAAATGATCGACTGCTAATGTGTTATCTGCTGTGATAAATTGCCATCTAGCTTGTTAATGTGGTGAAAGTGTGTTCATATTTGGTTTATGTACTTGATACAAAGATAAACGAACGAACTCTCTCAATAAAAATAAAGCAATCCTGCCGTTGTTTTCCTCCACTGTGTGACCTAATAATCACTTGGGATTTTATGTGGGATCAACATTAATTTCACACACAAAATGTTGGATTAAAGCTATTTCAAACTGTCCTCCTTAGCGAGGAGACGGAGGACAGTAGGAAAGCATCACAGGTGGACAGTCCCAGTAAGATTTCACACATCATGCAAGAGGGATATGAGAGACGCTGTGCAAGAATGGTGAGGACAGAGGGTCTATTTTAGTGAGCCACTCACATGAGCGCTGGAATCTATATATCTACCCTCTTTCTGTCCTTCTCGTCTCAGAAAAAGGCGCCTGTGAGTATTTGTCACCTGCTGTATAAGGTAAGGAGCTTTATTTTGAAATCTTACAGAACATGAAGGGATAAAACAACAAAAGAAGGTGTTTTATTACAATACTCTTGTTGACGCTACTCCAAATTCATCAGTATTAAAAAAGCAAGGCTGGATTTATGTTAATGCCAGTTATAGTTTCTTAAACTAAATGCCATTTAAAAATCTTTAAAAATCGAATTAAAGCTATCTATTTTAAAAAAAAAAAAAAGGAATCTCTTTACATGTGAGTCAGGTAGGAGTTTTATTTTTGTTCACGTTTGAGATCAGCTGGCTGAAGTTATAAAGAACACATCACACAATGTGTATTTCATTTATGTCTTCTTCTTCTTTGCAACCTATTCACATTACTTTGTAGTGTCATTTAAATGTAATGATCTGGAATCGAAGAATCTTTGCTTACTAAATCAAAAGTCATAAAATATCTATATTGAAAAACAATATGAATCCTGTCCTCTTTAGTCTTGATTGATTACTTGTCTGGTATTAGTATTATTTTGAGTATTTTTTGGCTTTTTTTAGAGAGTATTTTTTAAGTTGTAGGTTTGACCTTTAGACAATGTCATACATTGTTTGTGTCCTCTGCTGTGGAACTGCAACCTACTGTATGGTATATAGGATTTCTCAATCAAATGGGCTAAATTTAGCTTTTTTCTGTTCACAATAAATTAGCAGAGATGTATGTGTATACTTATGTAGAAAAAAAGAAAAGATAATTGTCTTCCATCTGTCTTTTTCAGATAGATTTAACAAGTGAAGACACATAGAACTGCAAACATGTCTGAAGGGTAAGCATTCATGTCTCATTTACTTTCACCACACCACAACTTCTTATGAGACATTTGACAAATGTAATAAGTTGCACCTTTTCTCTTTCTCTTCTTGAAATATGGGCACCACCTTCCTAACTGGATAGAAATACGGTGAGTTATCAATTCATCGCATCAGTTATGGGACTAAAAACTGCACTTGTGTTGGATTATGAGACTTATTTGATGTGTTCTGTGCTCCAAATCCATAAATATGCATTTGTATATAATATAATCCAAAGAAAAGAAAAGAAAAAGTTGAAATATAAAGGATAAAGTCAAATTCTACTCAGGTTGTAGTCAGTACTGTATATGTTGTCATATTTTGTTTTCTGTTGAATCATTCAATTCTGTTGGATATTTGAAATGTTTTGCCAGAAATTTGACATGTATAACGTTTTCCTTTCCAGAAACCAAAGCCAAAAATCTCTGCATCTCGCAGGCTGTTCTTGAAGGTATTTTATGTGTAACTGTGTGTTATTCTTGGACAGTAATGCACTTGTTCAAGAATTTACACTCTTTAAGAGCTGTAAACTATACGTTGTCTGGTTGACTGAGGTGTAATTCTGTACATGTATGTGCACCAGACCAAACTGCTAAAGAAGGCCATGACTTTGCTGGACAATGAAAAGCAAGTCAGAAAAGATGAACGAGAGAGAATCCTCACTGAGAAAGTCCCAGAGCTCCAACTGTCAGGCCTGTCTCTTCAGGATCTACAGGTACATTTATCATTGAAGCATTTCAATCCACATGGAGTAGTTTTTTTTTTTATTTTGGCTCTCAAGAAAGTCAACATTAAATCACATAATCACTTTTCCCCACCTACTCCTGGTGGTATCTAGCCGCAAGCAATTACTTTTGGTTTTGAGGTTTGGAGATATCTGCCACTGACAAATACAATCAAGGTGAATATATTTTAGTTTGTGGTGCTCAAAGCATTTAAAAATGAAATTTAAAGACCTCAATAGCAATTCCTCCTGCCAAGAACATCTCAGTTAGTCCACAGACCACAGACCTCAATGTCAACAGTTTCAATAGAGACCATTAGAAAATACTTCCAATGAAAACTACCCACAGCAAAGTCACTGGATTAATCTACGGATCATACAAAGTCTACTGTGACATACATTTAAAAATGAAAGGATCTCACAACTCCTCTCCAGTCCACCATGCTTTAATCATTGTTTTTAGCTATCTTGCCTTCTTCAGGGTGGTACCCCGAAAACGTTTGGTGATCAAGGCATGGTGTACTGGAGAAGAGTTGTGTGATGTGTTTCAATTTTGATATTCTATAAACAAATCACTGCCCATACACATGTTGCTCTGTCTCTGTGCATTGTAGGACTGCCCACTTTAAGTAGATTAGTCGACTATTCGTTGTTTTGGTCTTAGTTGACTAAGATTTCTTTAGTCGATCACTCTTTTTTCAGTTGTTTTTTTCACGCTGAATGACTCATTTCCAAGAAACTTATGAGCACATCTCTAGTAAAGTGGTGCTTTTGTGTGATTATTTTCTTTATTATGCGATAAAGTTGTATGAGTGTTAGTTGACTAAGAATTTCTTTTGTTGAGGACAGCCCTAGTGCATTGCTTGTTATCATGCCAGTATTTCCGTGAAATTATCCAGATAAATTACACTCAAACAAATTCCAGCAACTGGTACTCAAAGGAGTCTAATCTACACTTTTTTGTCCACAGAATATTTGCAAAGAGCTACACCAGAAAATTGATGGGGCTGATGAAGGTCGCTATGACATTGATTCCAAAGTGTCAAAAAATGATAGGGAGGTAAGTAATATTTGTGAATAACTGTTTAAGTTCTATCCTTTTTCACACAAATCTAAGGGGTGCATACTGTATGTAAACAATATTCATTGGGATTTGGAACACCTCTGTGTGTGTGTGTGTGTGTGTGTGTGTGTGTGTGTGTATACTGTATATATATATACACGGTATATATATACAGTATATACTGTATATTACTTCACTATACATACTACATTCCTGTCTACACCTCTGTGTACATATATTACTTCTCAACATGCATATACATACTACATCCTGTTTTCATTCAGTTTTCCCATCTAAAATACTGTCGTCAACAAAATTACAAATTTACATTTACAATACTATTTTATATTTACTTATGTTTATATTTATTTTAACTGCACTATTGTATGCCTTAGATTATCATTTTGCTTTTACATTTACTTGTGTGATTTCCCCATTTTATATAAACAAATTTCATGAGCATTGCAAGATTTTCATTGCCAATGACTGCTTTGCTGGAATTTACAAATGACATATAAAGTACCTTGAACCTTGATTTTAAGGTAATGCTGAGGGTGGGTTTGTGTCATTTGTGTTGGAAAAAGATACTGGACCTGTCTCAGAAGATCTTTGAGTTGAAGGGCAAGATGAAGAGACCGGCCCTGAAGAGGGTGAGGGTGTCAGCTGACGCCATGTTGGGAGCTCTGCTGGGCACTAAGGTCAAAGAGTCTGTGGACTTCAAGGCCAACCTGAAGACTGTGAAGAAAGAGGAGGAGAAGGTAAGAGCTGCTGGTGTCACTTCAAATCACTTTTATTCACTGAGGATAGTACTCTCAGTATCAGTGCTGCTTTTCGGGGAGTCCTGTGAACTGTAAACACACAGCACACAAAAACAATTAAAAACATATCAAATAACAGTGTACAGTCTGCACAGTTTTGGTAAGGAAGCTTTGGATGTTTTAGTTAAACAGAACACTTCTTCATCATCATAACATATTGGTTGAAATCAAGGGTGCCGGTTTCATTTTAACTGTGGGGACCACACATTTGACATAAATGTAATTGCTGACCCAGTAGCAGCCTGAATACAGGATATTAACATAATCACTAAGGCTAAATATAGAATACTGATGTGAAACCCGAACTGCTAAAATGCTTTTAAAGGAACTAGAAAGTAGAGTGGCACATCCTGAGAAGGGTTTCATTTGTTTCAAAAATACAGAGAAAGTAAAAATGCAGTTGAAGAGTATCTAAGTATATCAATGTTTAGTGCATCACATTAACATTAACAAGCATGTACTGTATATTCCCCAACATTGTAGGGCTGCACAATTAATAGAACATTTTATCAAAATCGCAGGATGGCCTAATGCAATGTTCAAATCGCAGGATGAGGAGGAAATTGCAATATTTCTTAAATGTTAAACATATGTCAAAATACCATTTTAAATTAAATATTGTCATGCAGCAGAGATGTCCTGGCCTACACATTATATTCTACAGACTTAAGAAAACACCTTTGTTTGGTACTCGATCCCAGCAAAAATCATACCATAATTACGTTAATATGTTTTTCAATGAAAATGAGAAGAATGATGCAAATCATGTTGCAATTGCAATATCAGTCAAAATAATTGCAATTAGATCTTTTTTCAAAATCGTGCAGCCCTACGACATTGTATGCCTATTTGTGTTGTACAAAATGACTACAAGTACTCTTGTTTTAATCAGACTGAGCTGATTCAAAATCATCTTTTCACCCCCACAGAAAGAGGAAGTGACTGACTGGCGTAAGAACGTGGACGCCATGTCTGGTATGGAGGGCAGGAAGAAGCTGTTCAATGCTGGGCAGTAGATTTAGTGCTGAATTTCTTTGTGAAGATATTTGCTGCTCTAAAACAGGTGGAACCAGTGAATCATGACTATTGTTGGCTCTATAATGACAGTGAATGACGTGATGCCCAGGTTAGGTTCTGGCGCAGTTCATGTTTCAAGTGTTTGTGGAAATGACAATAGTGAAGGTGCTTAACTTCACGATAATTCACATGATACATATAGTTTTTTACATAATGTATGATGCATTATGAAAAACATATGTATATATTAGAGCACTATATTGCCTTTGTAGTTTGTTAGCATCCATATGAATTCATGAACGCAGCCCCAGTTTTGGCTGTTCAAGTCACCTGTAGTAATTGTTACTGGCTTGCTTTTTGACCTCTGCTACAGTATATACAATAATAAACAGGCAAGACTCAAAGAAAATGCAGATTTGTCTACAATTACGAATCTGAATCTGTCCAACTTACATTACATGTCTTGCCAACAAAAGTGTCTTTTGAATCATGGCCTTAGATGACAACATAAAACATGGAGAACAACATTTCTGTGTATTTCTGTACTAAAAAAATGTGCCGGTTGGATTGAATGAATACACATTCCAGAGGCAGCTAATGTTGAGGTTCAACTGTTCATGGAGCTAGATCAAGTTGAAGATGAACATAGTGGCATTAAACTTAGACATTATGATGAGAAGAAGCCTTGTTATGAATTGTGTATCAAGTAATAAAATGTAAATTACATTGCTCAGAGAAGACTGGTCCTCTGTGTCTTAAACTGGAATGTTTGTCTTGTATGAATCATGTTATCGTCTGATGGTAAATATCGTCATCATTTTGTCTAGACAGAAATTTTGCCATACAGTTTGTATCATGGTAGCCCTCCCTTTAACATCTCTGGTATATATATATATATATACACACACATTATATATATATATATATATATACACTGATCAGCCATAAAATTATAACCACTGAGAGGTGAAGTGAATAACATTGATTATCGCGTTACAATGGCACCTGACAGTGGCTTGGGATATATTAGGCAGCAAGTGAACATTTGTCCTTTAAGTTGATGTGTTAGAAGCAGAAAAAATGGGCAAAGGTAGGCATGTGAGCAACTTTGACAAGGGCCAAACTGTGATGGCTAGACGACTGGGTAAGAGCATCTCCAAAACTGCAGCTCTTGTGGGATGTTCCCGGTCTGCAGTGGTCAGGACCTACCAAAAGCGGTCCAAGGAAGGAAAACCGGTGAACCGGTGACAGGGTCAGACCCAAGGCTAATTGATGCACGTGGGGAGCGAAGGCTGGCCCGTGTTGTCCGCTCCAATAGAAGAGCTACTGGAGCTCAAACTGCTGAAAAAGTTCATGCTGGTTCTGATAGAAAGGTTTTCGGAACACACAGTGCATCGCAGTTTGTTGCGTATGGGGCTGCGTAGCCGCAGACCGGTCAGGGTGCCCATGCTGACCCCTGTCCACCGCCAAAAGCGCCTACAATGGGCACGTGACCATCAGAACTGGACCGAGGAGCGATGGAAGAAGGTGGCCTGGTCTGATGAATCACATTTTCTTTTACATCATGTGGATGGCAACGAGTTTGAGGTGTGGACTCGGCCTCCAAATCTCCAGATCTCAATCCGATCAATCGAGCATCTGTGGGATGTTCTGGACAAACAAGTCCGATCCATGGAGGCCCCACCTCGCAATTTACAGGACTTAAAGGATCTGCTACTGACGGCTTGGTGCCAGATACCACAGCATACCTTCAGAGGTCTAGTGGAGTCCATGCCTCGACGGGTCAGGGCTGTTTTGGCGGCAAAAGGGGGACCTACTCAATATTAAGCAGGTGGTCATAATGTTATGGCTGATCGGTGTGTATACATTATATATATTTTGTATATATATATATATATATATAGTATATTGCACCCACATGACAGGAACGCACCTGCCATTTGGAGTCAAAAAGCTATTCCCACAAGGTAATCCAGTCATTTTTGGGGTGGAGACTGGATTTATTAATGTATTAATGTAGCGTTAAATCAATATGTCCTTTAAAGCCTCTGAACACCCAGGTGTTTTCAGTTAATCTGGTTAATTAGACCAGTGATTCCCAAACTTTTTCACGTCAAGGACCCTTAAACTGACACAAATTAGACTGCGCGCCCCCATTTGATAAGATTTTGTCCCAGGGTCCCCCATCTGACTTGCTTTTAGATGTGTTATTACAGAATGTGCATGAAACCCATGACCAAAATAGTCATACATATTATGTCATTGTGTTATTTATGGATGGAATTAATGTGAAAATAAATTGTTCCCCTTTTTGCTGGGGACCCCCTGGAACCCCTTCAAGGACCCTTGGGGGTCCCCCCGGATCCCACTTTGGGAATGTGGGCGTGTATAGACTAGTCCAGGGGTCTGCAACCTGCTGCTCCGGAGCCACATGTGGCTCTTTAGCTCCTCTCTAGTGGCTCCCTGTAGATTTTTAAAAATGGAAATGAATAACTGTTTTTTTGTTTACATTTTCATTTTTATTTATCATTGTTGTAGGTCTATGGTACGACGGAGTATTAGGGCCACATTGAGGGAAAAAAATCAATCTGAGATTTCGAGAATAAAGTCATAATATTACTAGAATAAAGTCAAAGGTTTATGAGGAAAAAAGTCGTAATATTATCAGAATAAAGTCATAATATTGCGAGAACAAAGTCATATGTTTACCAGAACAAAGTTGTAATATTATGAAAATAAAGTCAAAGGTTTAGGAGAAAAAAAGTTGTTATATTATGAGAATAAAGTCATAAGTTTAAGAAAAAAAAGTCATAGTATTATGAGAATAAAGTCATAATATTATAAAGTAGTAATTTTACGTGTTATTTTAATTTTTTCTCGTAAAGTTATGAAATTTTTCTCGTAATATTCCGACTTTTTTTCTCGTAAAATTACTAATTTTTTTCTCGTAAAATTACGACTATATTCTCATAATATTACAACTTTTTTTCTCGTTAAGTTATGACTTTATTCTCGTCATATTACGACTTTTTTTCTCGTAGAGTTATGACTTTATTCTCGTAATATTACAACTTTTTTTCTCGTAAAGTTATGACTTTATTCTTGTAATATTACGACTTTTTTTCTCGTAAAGTTATGACTTTATTCTCGTCATATTACGACTTTTTTCTTGTAAAGTTATGACTTTTTTTCTCGTAGAGTTATGACTTTATTCTCGTTATATTACGACTTTTTTTCTCGTAGAGTTATGACTTTATTCTCGTAATATTACAACTTTTTTTCTCGTAAAGTTATGACTTTTTTCTCGTAAAGTTATGACTTTATTCTCGTCATATTACGACTTTTTTCTTGTAAAGTTATGACTTTATTCTCGTCATATTACGACTTTTTTCTTGTAAAGTTATGACTTTATTCTCGTCATATTACGACTTTTTTTCTCGTAAAGTTATGACTTTATTCTCGTTATATTACGACTTTTTTCTTGTAAAGTTATGACTTTATTCTCGTCATATTACGACTTTTTTTCTCGTAGAGTTATGACTTTATTCTCGTTATATTACGACTTTTTCTTGTAATATTATGACTTTATTCTGTAAATCTCCGATTTGTTTTTCCTCAATGTGGCCCTAATACTACTGTACGTAGTACATTTGCACGTTGGCCCTCACTGCATTAGACTTATATACTATATACTTAGACTATAAACTGTGTTACCTTCATCACAATGATCAAATGTTTTGCGGCTCCATACAGATTTATTTTTATTTTTTCCTGAAGTGGCTCTTTTGATAGTAAAGATTTCTCACCCCTGGCCTAGTCTGTTAGTTTTGTTGAACCTGTTAGGGAGGAATGAATTACACCTTTATCATTCTTAGTGGTTAAAATGAAGATTTGTGACCTAACTAACTAATAAATTCCCATCAAAGCTTCAACCTGAGCCTCAGAGGTCTAACTGAGGTCTAATCAGCCAGGAACACTGACACACCTGTGTGACTGTTCAGTCTCTCATTGACACCGTGCAGGGAAATGATGCAGCAAATTACATATAATGAAGCTATAGGGTTAACAAAGAAACCTGACTTCAATGAAACAATAAAAAAATGTTAACTAACTAACTTTTGAAGTAACGTTAGTTTTACTAGCTACATTATGTTGGAGTATTTACATATCTAACGTTACTGTACCTCATCATCCATGTTTAAAAGAGACAACGGCCAACGGTCACTCCTCCTTCTTCCTCCCTCCATGGTGAACCGTTACTACCACTCCTAATATGGGCATAACATTTGACCAAAAGGTACCGCCCACTTTCTGATATCCGCCTTTCTGATTGGAGGAACGGGATGTCAATCATCAACGTTTCAAAGGGAGCAACTGCTGTACATGGCCCCGGCCAAAAACACTGTCAACACTTCACGACTGTGTACTAGCTACTTTTAGGCCGGATTTAAAACCCACACAGGGTAAGACGACTCTTTCACCATATTATGATTATTTGGGGAATTACGTTGCTTGTAGTTCTGTTTTTTCATACGTTGGTTTTGTCTTTATCTCTGTTTGAGCGGTTATAATATAAGATGTACTCTACATAGCAACTGTACTCTACATAGCAACCATCCATCCATCCTTTCAGACTTGTTACTAAGCTTTGCTGCAGCATCCAATGAAATATGTGCATATACTATAGCTAGTAGTTAGCTAACATCATTGTTTTGTGTCCAGCCTATGTATGAATAAAGCCTGCCTGCCTTTAGCCTGTCACTCAACCTCTAACCTTTTGAGGTACCTGCTCCTGATCTCAACTCAGACACACAGACCTGTGACTAAGTGAGGTTATACACTGTATAAACTTTGGATTACAATGTATTTTCACTTGTTTTATCACTAACTGCATAACTTTTTTGTGTGCAGGTTTTCTGCTGCTGGTGCTTTCGGATGTCCAAGTACAAACTGTTTCTGCTGAGGCATGGGGAGGGGGCCTGGAACAAAGAGAACCGTTTCTGCAGCTGGGTGGACCAGAAGCTGAGCGAGGATGGGGTGAAGGAGGCCCAGGACTGTGGTAGGCTCCTGAAGGAGCAGGGCTACAAGTTCGACTTAGTATTCACCTCCATCCTCAGCCGCTCCATCCAGACAGCGTGGCTGGTGCTGGAGGCTATGGGTCAGGAGTGGGTCCCCGTGGTCAAGGCCTGGAGACTGAACGAGCGCCACTACGGCTCCCTGATTGGCCTGAACCGGGCAGAGATGGCTCTACAACATGGAGAGGAAAAGGTGAAGTCGTGGAGAAGGAGCTATGATATCACTCCACCTCCGATTGATGAATCCCACCCTTACTTCCTGGAAATCTACAATGACCGCAGATACACCACTTGTGACGTGCCAAAGGAGAGCCTTCCCAGAGCAGAGAGCCTGAAGGAGGTGTTGGACCGGCTGCTGCCATACTGGGACAGCACCGTGGTGCCAGAGATCAGGAACGGCAGGACTGTGCTCATTTCTGCGCATGGAAACAGCTGCAGGGCTCTGCTGAAACATCTGGAAGGTATGCTACTGAAATGGCCCGCGCTATTATAAACAGTGTTCTCAGCTTTTGTGTTTGTGCATTCAGTTGAGTGCAGCAACAGCTTCTGGACTCTACAGGCTGCTGTTTCTAGTCGTCAATTGGTGAAGGCCATATTTCAGTTCCACAAATGGAAAGTTGAACTTGTGTAAAAAGGCCAGTGAGTTTATGTTACATTCGGCTGTGGCTATTAAGTCCACTCTGACCTTTCATCACACTCATAAGCTTTCGACGCTCTTTTTGCCACAGGACACTCCTTGATTTAACACATATTGACTGTTACTTAAAGCAGCAGTGGGTAGAATTGGAGCAAATATAATTTTAAAGTTATTTTGATAAAACAGTCACTATATCCTGACAGCAGTGCATGAGACAGGTAATCTGGTAATTTGTCATTCTACAGCTAAACAGTACACTACAAGACGTTTCTGAAAACATTTGAGGCGAGAAATAGGCATTACAGAATATTGATTCATATTTGATCAGAGTTGCCAGTTTGACCGTTTGATAGGAGTGAACGAATGATTGACAGCTGCCTGTTGAATGAACAGCCAAATAGGAACGCTCTCTCTCTGAAATGACCTGTGATTGGCCAAAGTCTCCCGTCACGAGCTAGATTTTTTAAAACCTGAAAACAGAGCCATGAGGAGGTGCAGAAGTCCAGTTATCTCTCAGAACACTTGAATTACAATATGCTGGAATTTATTATATAATATAATATATTATGGAATTCTTGCCCAATGATGCCAAAAACATTCTGCCTACTTTAATATTATGCAGCATTTGGTAACAGGATTTTATTACAGCGTTCATGCATATTAGTTATCACGCCTGGTTGTGACTGGTTTGTCCAGTGTGACCTTGATATTACTGTCCTTATTTCAACAGGTATATCGGATGAGGATATCGCCAACGTGACTTTACCTACGGGGATACCTGTGCTGCTTGAGCTGGATGACAACCTCAAGCCTGTGAAACCTCGGCAGCTCTTGGGAGACCAGGCGAAGATTCAGGCGGCGATTAAAAAGGTGGAGGACCAGGGAAAAGCCAAACCGTCAACTTGAATGCACTAAACCGGCTGTAAGACTTAACATAGTTCTGTTCTGGTTGCCTGTGCGCACTTTTATTAGGTACAGTGAAAAGTCTTGAAAAGACTCAAATAATAATAATATATAACATCAGACAATAACAACAACAAAGTGGTGTTAATAAGATTCAAAGGATAGGTGTGAAGTTATGTGTAATAGTGGCCTGACCTGGATACAGAAAGGGCCTGTTCAGACCTGGCAATATCATGCATCCTAACTGATCGGATCACAAGTGGACAGCTTTAAATACGTCTGTTCACACCTGGCATTAGAATGCATCTCCACATGCGTCTTGAGTGACCATTTGTGATCGGATCTCACTTCACCGCTCTATATGCACTATAAACACCTAGTAAACACATGGCTAATACAGCAGACGTTGTGACGTAATATTACATGAGTGTCAGTTGTAAGATCCTACATATTCGTGAATTCGGGTACATTTTATTAAAGCTGAAGTAGGCGAGATTGGAACAAATATGATTAAAAAATATATTTTTATATATATATTTTTACCAAACGGTCAAACTGGGCAGCGCTGATCAAATATGAATCAATATTATGTTACGTTAATGCCTATTTCTCACCTCAGATGTTTTCAGAATCATCTTGTAGTGCACGGTTTAGCTGTAAAATGAGAAAGTTTGTGACGCCGCCGCCATTGTGAAATCTGGTGAAGGAATGCCAAATTCCGGTCACATGACCGGAGCACAGCCAATAGGAACGCTCTCTCAATGAAATGACCTGTGTTTGGTCAAAGATCTTTTAAAGCCTGAAAACAGAGCCATGAGGAGGTGCAGAAGTCTAGTTTTCTCTCAGAACACTTGAATTACAATATGCTGAAAGGTTATTATGGAATTTGTGCCTAATGATGCCAAAAATATACTGCCTACTGCCACTTTAACATCAAAATAAAAAGTTATTGTACCGGCGGTCTTTGGGGACCTCCGTGCCGCCGGCACCACCGCCTTTGCCAGGCAACAACGGACTACAGTGCTTCAGAGAGCCGGGGATGAGAGAGAGCGAGCAGGTGGGCGGGTGTCAGCTCCGTGCAAAACACCGGAACAAAAACACCGACACACCTCCGACAGTATGATAATAATGCAGATAAGATATATTTTATAATGCAGATAAGATATATTTTAATAATGCAGATAAGATATATTTTAATAAAATAAAGTTGTACCGATAGAATACAGTAGAGCACCGAAGCCGTTTCCATGCTGCGAGGCAGACAAGCGCTTGCGTCTGGCCGTCTATTCACATGAGGAGCGCAGAGACCCCGCGGATCCCAGCGGGACGTTTGTGGAGTAGGCGGTCCTTCAATGTGGCCCAGGACACATTCGCGTACACACTGCTAAAGGAATGTGGCCATATGTGGCCCAGACCACCTCTGAATGTGGTCTGAGTGATCAGATCTCAATACGTCTTGAGTGCATTCACACCTGAGTGATCCGATCACTGAGGACGTACGGTAATACCAGGTCTGAACAGGGCCAAAGAGTGTGACAGGTCAGACTGATCCGACAGGAGCAGGAGGAAGTACCGTACTGTACTGTAAATGTTTCGCCGCTGTGTTGAGTTGTATTATGTGTAAGCACTGATTTTTAAGCTAACTGTCCCTACTGATGCCTGTATGGTGAACCTAAAGTGGTTATTTATTTATTTACTCATTGACTGCAGATTATGCTGAAAGATCTTGAAACATATCATATCCTGAAAGAAGAAGAAAAATCACTCCTTTCTAAAAGATGCTTTTCTGTTACATTGATTAGCTTTAGGAGTATTCCCTTGTGTGGATTCATGTGCCTTCAGTATTAACCGAATGCTCAAATTTAGCTACTTTTTAAAAAGCTTCTTTTAAGGAGCATCAAACAGGTGATTTTATTTAAGAATAAAATCACTCCATTAACAAAACTTACCTCTTAGAAATAGATAGCCAGGCTGTTCATTCCAAGAATGGGGTAATTGTGAGCCACAGAAATGCTGTAAATATGCAAAACCACTGAAATCCTCTACTGTCCCACACATATGAGTTACTCATACTTTTAAATTGCTTACTAGGAGTAAGCAAGACAGCTGAAGTTGTTTTTCTATGAGGTTTCTGCAGTACATTAACTCTGACGCATGAGTTGAAAACACTGTGGCTATTTGGTGATAACTGGTTTATGCTTTGCACTTTTGGGGGATTTTATGAGGATTTTTTAAAAAATGAATCCCCTTTTTAATTAAATGCAACTACTGTGAATGGTAAATACCTTTATTTTGGATAAATGTGAAAAAAAAGTTTACTAGTATTATTTTGTTCATTTTAAATTCTAAATTATTATCATACATGTGCAGTTTTATGTTGCTTATGTACTGTTAATAATGTACTGTTCATGCGTGAAAAATGTTACAAACCACACTTGAGTCTGCACTTGATGTCTTACACCATCTTAGTTGTCTTCCTCTGTTACTACTGTGTGTGGCACGGGCTACTACATTGTACTGTATGTTGTATTGTGTCTTTATGTACAACGCTTTGCATCATTTTGCTTCTCTGCCACTGTTATTTTGTACACTGGTCTGTAAGGTCAACAGGGGAAAAGAGAAAAGTTGAGAACATGCATTTGTAGATAGTAAAGAGTAGAAAACACTGATATATTTGTAATGTCATGTAAGATGATTTAACATCTTCCCTGCTGTTCACACCTTACCGTATGAGAGTTTGCATGATGAAATAAAAGGGAATTCATATTTTCCTAAAATATTCTTTTTGTTATCTCTGTGTTCTGTGTCAATTTTAAGTTTCATCTGATCGTTTCACAACAGGAAGGCGTGTCAGATGTCACACTGACATAGGGTTAGTTATAAATATTGTGTAATGGAGCAACAGGAACAAATTAGAAAACAAACAACAATGCTGTTTTGGGAAGTACAGATATGCCTGCAATTTGGATTCTGGTCGCCTTGAGCCCAGTGGAAACAATAAACAACTGAGTGTGTTTAGCTACCACAGATGGGTCCAGAGGAGTGGCTCCTCATTTCTCAACCATTTCTGTAATGTGGCCAAACCAAACCAGAGGGGCTGAGCCAGGAAGAAACCCTCTAATTGGATGGAAACGCTCTCAAATGGACACAATGATCAACATGATACTTGTTCCCATCTATATGGCAACAATGATACTATGTGTCCTGTTAGATATAATACTGAACTTATCAGTGGTTCCCAACCTGAGGTTCGGGCCCCCCTTGGGGGGCGCCAAACATCACAGGGGTGTGCCAGGATTTGTCTGCTCTGAGGTTGTCAAAATTAGATTTGCACATCCGTAACTTAAGTCATAATAACACACTTACTGGATAATTTTTTTATCTGTTCAAAATGTATCTTAAAGGGAGATTTCTCCCATGTCTTATCAACATGGGAGTGGGCAAATATGATTGCTTTATGCAAATGTATGCATATATTTATTATTTAAATCAATTAACGACACAAAACAATGACAAATATTGTCCAGAAACCCTCACAGGTACTGCATTTAGCATAAAATTATGCTTAAATCATAACATGGCAAACTGCAGCCCAACAGGCAACAACAGCTGTCAGTGTGTCAGTGTGCTGACTTGACTATGACTTGCCCCAAACTGCATGTGATTATCATAAAGTGGGCATGTCTGTAAAGGGGAGACTCGTGGGTACCCATAGAACCCATTTACATTCACATATATTGAGGTCAGAGGTCAAGGGACCCCTTTGAAAATGGCCATGACAGTTTTTCCTCACCAAAATTTAGTGTAAGTTTGGAGCGTTATTTAGCCTCCTTTGTGACAAGCTAGTATGACATGGTTGGTATCAATGGATTCCTTAGGTTTTCTAGTTTCATATGAGCCCGCTATAGCTTCCGAAAGATCGATTGCATTAATGCGTTAAAGAAATTAGTGGCGTTAAAACGATTTTGCAAAAAAATTATCCTATTATGTAAATGCATTCGCTTGGCGAATCCGTCAAGACTTTATTTATATTGACGAAACTGATGAGTTATATTCATTAAAGAAAGATTACTTAATGGAAAAAAAGACTAACTCATTTAATACACTGAATCACTTTATTCAAATTGAGGATTTTGTTCGAGGACCACTGGTTCGGATCACAGTGTCCCCATGTCATTTCAGTCAGGCATCTGAAACACACCAGATGAAATGATATATATTTTTATGACAACATTTTATCAATCATTCAGAAAACTCTTGTGCATTATATACAGCAATTTAGTGGTGCGAAATCATGTAGAAAAGAAACCACCCTGATTCACAAAACAGGAGAGACTTCAGAGACCAGGTCCAAAGTACACTGGAGCACACAGATTTAAGGCAGTTAACTTTATTGAAGACTAACGTTTCAACGCCAACTGAATCAGAGTCAAACCGATCTCAGACATCCTCTTAAATAACCTCCCCTAGTTGGGAACTGATTCAGCATAGGCTGGAAAAATGAGGAGGGAACAATAAGTGGCATGTGGGAAGGGTAAACAATCATACATCATATAATAATAATAAAAAGAGAGAAGTCAAAATAAACATATAAATAGCTGTGTGCTCCAGTGTGCTTTGGACCTGGTCTCTGAAGTCTCTCCTGTTACAAGATTGCTCTACTCAGAGCACAGGACAGACCTACTATTCCTTGTGAAACGGTTGTAGCGCGCTTAACCTCCTTTCTTCACATAAAGTTTACAGTTTTCTCAGAAAGACTTTGATTTATGCTCACTCTCTCTTTCAAAGATCATATCCTAATAGAAGCTACACCAGATTGATATTACCAAGAGTTAAATAATCTCAGAAATAATAACGTGTATAAACTAGAGCAGGGTTACCCAAACTTTTTCCCTTGGGGGGGCCAAAACAGAAACGTAATGGTGGGCCACCTATTGTACTATTGTATGGTTAAGATGTAAAATGGTACAAGAATCCCAAGTTCCCAATGAAATTCCTTTTGTCTGTTTGCAACTGTCTCTGCCTCTCACTCTGCCCGCCGTGCTCAGAAAAAAAATCGGGGAAAAAAATCATAATTACAGATCTTACATAAAGTGCATTTTTTTCTTCACAAAAATTAATATATTATAATTTTTTATTTTTTTATTTACCACAAACATCTGGCGGGCCAAATCAAACCTTATGGCGGGCCCCCCCTTTGGTCTGTGGGCCCCAATTTGGGCAGCCATGAACTAGAGGAATCAATGGAATTAACATTTAAATACATCCCTAAAGTTAAACTGAGTACACACACACACACACACACACACACACACACACACACACACACACACACGTCAGCTCTGTGTGAACATCACTGAGCTGCAGCTCTAGCAGGCGGGGCTGTACGCTGCACACTGTGCTTATAAACCTCTGGTTGCTCTCCCTCTGCTGTTTTCCAGCAAGAACGGTCGGGCCCGGTAAGTCTGACCATGATAATGCATGATGTTATCTTATAACTTAGTTAATGCAGATAGAGAGGAATGTTATTTTGTTGTACTCAGATTGACTTACATGGAAGAATTAGAGATTTGTAATCACAGTTGAGCAGATAATTACCGTGCTGGTCTCCATACATCACTTGATGTGCTCGTTAACAAGTCTTAAACTTAACCAGCTGGTTTAGATCAGGAACAGATGCTCTCAGATGACTACAACTTACTTGTTGACAGAACTTAGAAGGTTATATGTTATGTAGATACCTCACTCCTCTATTTAATCTGGATACACCTGTCTCAAATCAGACCTTTTGAAAAGCTGCAAGTTAATTATTCATAAAAAAAAACAATCATGAATCTCACTTTAAAAAATTAATTGGGAGAAAAAGCTGAGAATAAGCAAAATGAATAGATGCTAAAAGGACAGGAGAGGAGGTTGAAATGTCTCCCCTCTTTATACAGATGTGTGCACTGGCTTTCTAAACAAAAGCTATAACTATCAAACGCTAAGCAATCACTTATTTACTGTAGACGTTGTACCCAAAATACTGTCCCATGAGGGAAACTTGATGGATATAATTCTTTTATCCAAACATTCTCATTGCATAAAATGTTGCTGAACTTGATTTAATACAATAAAAGTCAATAAATCCTTTCAGTGGAAGGATCTTGGCAAAAAAGCAAATAAGTGCATCTTGAAAAGTAAAAAAATATAAATCTGGCATTATTTACTATATTTCTGCAGAGGGATCAGAGTTGGAAAGCACTGTATCCAATACTATGAAATGGTATTATGAAGGCAGCGCCTGCATGAAGTAAGCTGAAACCTCTGCATTTTTCTGGTATATGCCTCTACAAATCGGTGTCCTTGAGGCTTAGCACTTGCATCTGCTCTGTCCAACACAGTGAATACTATAATCTGACTTAGGTTTCTGTTACTCGTACATTGAGTAGACGTCTGGTTGTGGAAAAGCTGTTTGGCGTGGCGTTCGTGCCAAGTCAGACTCCTATTCCTTAGATGGTATTGAAGATAAAGGCTACAACAATCACATGGGGTTGGAGTGTGTGAGTTTATGACCACCGACTCTTTGGGGACTGGAAACGTGTTTGGGATTTGAGGGCATCCTCTCCGCTTGTTGGTCGCTTGAAATCAGGATAATTTGAGAGTGAAAACAGATGTGTGTGTACAGTGAAATGTTTGAGCATTAAGTGTAAAAGTTATTTGATTTCAAGCATACATGTGATCACACAGCCTTACAACAATACAGAGAAGAGTTCACAGATGTGACATGTTTAGCTGTGGATGACTGATGTTCCCCTTTTAAAAAAACTGCATCAAATTAGCTTGATGTCTGCATGGTGCCTGTGACGAGAGAGTGGGATATGAGCTGTCCTGTGAACTCCAACACAGACGACTTTTTAAACAGTTTGAGTCCAAAAGTCGTCGTTAAAAAAAGAGTTTGCGAATCAAATTTGCCAAAAGAGAAACGGATACAGGGGAGATCTAGCTGCTGATGTTTTTGTCTGAGCACAAATGAGTCTTTGTAGCTTAAAAGTGTTGTGATTTGACCGAGAGGGAGGCTGTCTGCTCTCTAGTTGTGCAGGTGGGACGCTCTAAAATAGGAGAGGAAATGGGTTTCCACATGTGCAAATTACAGGAGGGGTAGAGGTGAGTGTTAGTGGCTCTGACATTAATGGAATCATTCATCAGCAATCAGTCTGCCATCAAGTCTACATAGATGTAAGGAGAAATAACATTCCCTACATCAATACTAGAATGATTTATAAGTCACATTTATTTGCTTAAATGTCCAGCTGTTCCTATTCCACTGTGCAAAGCTATCTTAAAATCAGCCGTACTCAGTTTCCTTTTATTGCGATGACAGTCAGCCTTCCAGTTGTACTTTCTGTCTCCCAGCAGCATTATGGAAAGGTGATTATTAGCAATCACAATGGAAATAAGTTATTCTTGGATTGCCACTTTGTATAGCAGCAGGTATTTCCTAGAGTAAACCATGCTCACTGTCCGTGGCCTTGCACCTTGCCAAGCTGGGACACTACAACTAACACTGCCTGTGTACTTCCTTAAAAGGAGGCCGAGTACACCGCCTCAGCTGATGGGATGCAGAACAGGGAGTGCACATAGCTGCATCTATTTCCATTGAGTTCCTGGCCTCGGAGGAAACTAAAACACTGAAACACCAGATATATTTTATTCCAGTTTCAACGAGCACTCAGATCATTGACAGCAAGCAAGCAACAATTTCCACTTTTTAAGATACACCCGTCAGCTGATGATGGACTTCTTGTGTCCCTTTGCTTATTAAAACAAAGCAGAGTGAGAGTCCTGTTGAGCCTGCTAACTCTGAATAGAGATGACAAGATGCTTCCAAATGTCCACTTTACCAGTCGATGGTCATCGACCACAAAACAACTCACATTTATTTCTTACCAAACTGTACACAAACATTTTAACGAGCAGTGGAGAAGGTCACCACTACAGTGTTGTGGCTTGTAAACTGAGTGGAATTTGTATCCTGGTCAGGGACTTTTTCATACGTGACCATGTTTGGTCACGTTTGGAGTAAGCAGCTGCGGCTTCTTGATTGATTGCAAACGCCTCTCAGGCGACTGTTTATCTATAAGTGTGTTGAAGCACTTTCTTTATCTCTTAACAAGAACCTTGTCTGGTTTGAGGCTGTGGAGTTGTCTGAGGACCTATGTATATTTTATATATGTAGCCGATACTGTTATTCAGTGCAAATTACAATGAGAGCAAAAAACAGATCTCTTTTAATTCCTGTATTACCAACCTTACAATTAACCAGTATAATAACTACAAAGGTCAAAGGATAGCCTTCAGTATTAGATGAAACAAATATGTTGTGTTTATATATACTGTATATATCTTACTTTACAGTACCCTATGTAGGCCCATAGGTGCACAGCTATGCAGCGAGCTAAACCCTCCCAATAAAGGTCAAAGACAGCTGTTGACCTATGAAGAAGTCTTTACTGGAAGCAATCGTAGACTGTGAAAACAGTATTGGAGAACAAATTTAATGATTGATGATGATGGATTCACAAAGTATAGACTGTCAAATTAGTTATATTGTCCCTCAAAACCAAAACCAAAATATGAAAACGACATATCGATTTACAGGGGGTTATGTGCCAGACCATTTCATGGTCAGGATGTGTTTGCCTGCAACAAGCAGTGGCTCCAGGAAGGAAGTCACTGGTACTGAAAATAGTCTGGCACATAATCCCCCCGTGAAACTGCAATATGTCGTTTTTTACACTTTGGTTTTTCTGAGGATTAAACAAACAATACAATGTGTTAGTGAGCTTTAGAGGTGCTGGTAGTTGTATTTTTTTTAATATTTTTGAGAGCCAGGCTAGCTGTTTCCACCTGTTCCCAGTCTTTGTACTAAGCTAAATAGCCTAATCTAACTCTCTGCAAAAAAAAGTTGCAAAATGTTTAACTTTTCTTTTAAGTCCCCATTGAAAGCACAACACAGTAACATAGTAAACATACACATATAGTCTACAAGAGTAAAAGTAAAAAGTTAAAAACACAACAGTTAGCCCAACAGTAAATTAGCTCAGAGGGTTAGATTAGCAACACATTAGCCTCAGGCTAGCTTGGTTAGCAGTAAACTGAGTGCAGAAAAGTTAGGCTACCTACAGAAAAGGCTATTTTGGGAAGTACAGAAGATAAAAGATGCCACAATATGGTGGGTGTAAGTTAAACTGCAAATGCAATGGCACTTTGTCAAAGAACGTATATTGCCAAGTGGTGAAAGTCAATTGTTTGTTCCATTGCAACATCAGCGCCCAGCAGCAAAGCTACACTTCCGCCATTTTGGACTGAAAGCAACTACTGGACGCCAGTGAAATGTTCGCCTAAAAAGTGCCGTACAAAAGTAAAATAAAATTGTTTCTATTCTATTGTCATGTTCTACAGAAATGGCCTGTGTTGAACAATTAAATCGTATAAACATAATAAGAGTTTTCAGTCCAACATGGTGGCAGCGTCTATTGTCAAAAATCACATCGGAGTTTCGTCTCTTTGCTTCTATACTCTTTGCTTTGCCAGCAGCACAGTTTGTTTTTTTATTACTCGGGTTTCCTTTTTGTTAGGCTAAAAATTGTATTGGAATTATTTCAAGAGCAGAGAGAGAGCTGTACAGTTACTAATATCCAGCTTCCTGCATGTCTTTCCTGAACATTTCCTGATTAAAGACGCGAGGCCTACTCTGAATGCATTAGAAATAGCCTTTAACAGAACATAATGCTTTCCTCTGCCTCCTTTTGATGTCTGATTAATACAAAGGCAAACACTTGGTAAGGATGCCATCATTGAGCCAGTAATTACAAAGCCAGACAATATACTAATAGCACATGGTGTGTACACAATGCTGATGAATAAAGACACAAAGAAGTACCATGCAATTGATGTAATTATGGGTCTTTTAGTGGAGGGCTTTTAACTTTTGTATTGCATACCGAGCACTAATGTCTTATAAGACTTATTATAGCCTTCAGTGGACCACTTGAGAAATTCTCTGGCTAAATCCTAGTTGGCTTCAGAAACAAAGGACTCAGATGTGGCCTTACTGTGATTTAACTCCTTTAGATGGGCAACACTGGCATTGAATACTTCCAAAAGCGAACTGTTTCTTCTTTAGGGCCGTATCCATTAATCACATTTGATAAGTCATCTAGTTAACTTCAGTATGTTAAAAGTACAGTTCATAAATCCATGCTTCCAATATTAGTCACTGCCTTAGTATGAACTGTATTCATTCTTCCAAAATATAGACATCAAATCATGTAACACATCATATTTTCAGTACTTTTCCCCTAAATATGCCAAAAATCTGCATGCTTTTAGTAGACTCCCTTAAATCTGCTTTTTCTTCTACTTTGCAGCTGTGGCCAGCACTGCATTATTGCTCCTGAACGTACCCCCAGTCTAATCTGGATGTAAAATGACTTAAATAAGAAGACTTTATAGATAATACACATACAGACAAACTAGAATGTCAGGTATAGAAAATATGTTTATTTTACCAGTTGCAGCTGAATGCAAAAAAGTCCGTCCTCGTTGGCTCCTAATACTCTCTCTCTCTACATGCTGTAGCTTTATTGCAGTTATCAGGTTTAACATGTGCTATTTATTGCTTCTGTGTGTATATATTTGGACTATTAAGATAGCAGCAGTCCCTGGCAGTGGTAAAAGAGACAGTCCTGTAACATAATAGTTGCTTTAATGCTTGACAAAGGTAGTGCAGACCAGATCCACTTCTTCCGTTATTACCTTTCACAATAAAAGCCCTAGACATATAATATTCACAGGCGAGTATTTCACACTTTCATGTCATTTATTCGTCACGTCCCCTGGTGTGTAAAGGCCTTAACTCGCAGACCGAGTAGTATCCTCTCGTCAGACTCTTGGCAAAAAAGAAAATAAGTGCACATTCCAATGGTCAGTCTGCTCCTTTAAAAGCCATATTGTGTCATAATAGCTAGCTGTGAAATACTGAAATGTAAATGTTGTATTCAAACTAGGGCTGTCAATCGATTAAAATATTGAATCGCAATTAATCGCATGATTGTCCATCGTTAATTATGATTAATCGCAAATTATTCACACATTTTTTATCTGTTCAAGATGTACCTTAAAGGGAGATTTGTAGTATTTAATACTCTTATCAACATGGGAGTGGGCAAATATGCTGCTTTATACAAATATATGTATACATTTATTATTGGAAATCAATTAACGACACAAAATAATGACGAATATTGTCCAGAAACCCTCACAGGTACTGCATTTAGCATAACAAATATGCTCAAATCATAATATGGCAAACTCAAGACCAACAGGCAGCAACAGCTGTCAGTGTGTCAGTGTGCTGACTTGACTATGACTTGCCCCAAAACTACATGTGATTATCATAAAGTGGGCATGTCTGTAAAGGGGAGACTCGTGGGTACACATAGAACCCATTTTCATTCACTTATCTTCTTATCATGGCAGTTTTTTCTTGCCAAAATGTAGTGCAAGTTTGGAGCGTTATTTAGCCATCGTGACAAGCTAGTATGACATGGTTGGTACCAATGGATTTCTTAGGTTTTCTAGTTTCATATGATGCCAGTATCCTCACTCTAGCTTTAAAACTGAGCCCGCTCACGTCCGTGCTAGGCGATGCAGCCAGCAGAACACCAGACTTGTTTCCTTGTCACAGCCTTTCTCCTCTTGTGACAGTTTATTTGTTGCAAACATCAATATGAATATTCATGAGCAGTGTCTGGCAAGTGTTAGGGCAGCTCTCGGCCATCCGTAAGCCAATGACAAGTTTCCAGTTGCATGAGAGCTGAGTGACCCTGGAGAGGAATAAAGAAAAAAGGTGCTGCACCAGCTTTTGATGTCAGAGCAGGCTACAACAGGGAGAGCTTACCCAGATGAGACAAATCAGTTACAGATGTATGAATTAGAAACTGTCCTGGGAACCCGGCATGTGGGAATGATTTGTGAACTTGATTCCAATTTATGACAGGAAGATTATAACAAACTATAACATGCTGTCCACATATAAATGAGGAGATTACAAAAATCTCCTGCAGCTTGAGAGTTTGGAGCGTTGAGGGACTGTTCCCGTGTCCCGGGTGGGTACCGGCAGACATTTCTGTCTAAATTAAAGTGCCAATATGATTAGACTGTGCCTTTACATTTGGATTATTTCAGTGTTAGAGCATGAATAATTCGCCTCCAACAACACACCTTTAATCTATACAAATCATCTGTCTGGTGACTGATGGGACAGCTGCTTTGTTGAAGCGAGTGTCACTATGTGTCCACATTTGTGAACAAAGTGGGGGGTAGGAAGGCATTGGTGAGTTTTTGAACTGCTGAAATGCAGAACTTCGCCGGCCCTGCTGGACCCGGGCCAATCCAAACAGGCCTGGCTGGATCACTACTCTGACATGTCTGTGAGTTGTTAGCCTGCAGGTCAGTAAGTCCTTGTCTGCTGCTCTGTAGAGTCCATAATGCTCAGAAACAGACCAGCCTTTGTCATCCATCCCCAGACCTTAATTGGTCCCATACTGTATAAGAACAGCTGTGAGGGAGTGATGGATAACAGTTAGTCTCATGTTTGACTGTGAGAGGAAGAATTTTGTCCCGTAGATTAGCGATAGAAAGCAGAACTTTCAATGTGAAATTAATGTGTTTATAAGAAATGTGGGTGGTGATGAAACTGATTACACAAATGAGGTTGCTCGATGGTGGTGACGACAATACCAAAACAATAACATAATCATCTGTTGTGGTCATTATGCATATGTCTCTATGTGAATGCTGAGGACACAAGGTGCCCTTGACATGATGGTTGACTGATGTTGGCTCTGTGTTGCACAAACTGTACAGGAGAGCAGAGATCACATAGCTGGAATACCATATCATCGCTGTGAGGGACACTTTGTGTAATGATGAGGGATGTGAAGGAAGTGGGGAGGAGGGGTGAGCGCTGTTTTAGACACCTGCATCTGGTGGTAATCCTGCAAAATATTCTAAAGCTGCTACAACACATCGCTTGCAAGTATAGTATACTTACAATTCTGATTGTAAGAAGGCCGAAAATCAGTTCTGTTGAATTTTTATTCTTGTCAGAAGGTGTAGCTCACAGTAGTGCCAAACGATAAACTGACTGAATGTTTATCCTAATTTATCTCCTCTCAGATTTAACAAGATAAGAGTCTTAAGACTGTATCGGCTCAGCAGTGCTTTGACCTAAAACTTCAGCATGCTTACATGCTCACAATGAAAATGCTAACATGCTGATGTTTAGCAGGTATGTTAAACATGTGCACCATCTTTAATTTAGCATGTTAGCATGCTAGCATTCGCTAATCATCACTTTAAAGGAAAATTAAACTGAAAATACATAGGGAGTGTGTCCACTTCACGAAACCGGCCACCATGTTTCTATAGTAGCCCAGAACGGATAAACCAAAAACTGGCTCTAGATAGGGCCATTCGTGTTTTTGAGTTTTCACATCGGCCACCATAGCTGTAGTTCACACTTGGCACATGGGAGGAGTTTCAGTTGGTTGCAATCTGCAACCTCATTGCTAGATGGTGCCAAATCCTACACACTGCACCAACATAAAGTAAAGCTGAGTTTGGTTTGTATGTATTGGCCATAAACCAAAGTATTGGACAGATTAACATTTTGACCTGATGAAAAGTTGCACTTCATCCTGAGGGGGATATCATGTGTGTACCAAATTTCATAGCAATCCATCCAATGGTTGTCCAGAAATTTCACTCAAAACCAATAATGTTAATCTTACGGTGACACTAGAGGAAACATTCTGGGCATCATCAAATATAATAATCATCTAAACCATAAATGTCTAAACACAATATTGTCCAAGATATTTCACTGGATAAGTGAAAACTTTGACCTGCTGGTGGTGTTAGATAAAAGTCAGGGGATCACCAACAGTATTAGGATTTATCCTCTGGGCAACATGAATATCTGTACCAAATTTCAAGGCATCCATCTAATAGTTGTGGAGATAAATCATTCTGGACCAAAGCAGTGGACAGACCAACCAAAAGTTTTTTTTTTCCTCCTCTCAAGCTCTTCGTTCTCTGACTCTACAGATCATTATGTTTTATACATTAGCAACAAGCACCTCTCCAAACCTCTGCAAATGTTTTGTCCAAAAATAAGATATCACTTTCCTGTTTTCCATGTGTAAACGAGTGCCGTCCTTTTCCTGGAAAGCTCTAAACTCTCTTGTTACCCATTTAGTGGATGTTTTAGAAAAGACTTCTTTTGGTCCATTCAGTTTGTAAGCCTTTGTGACTGTATATGGTGTCGGCCATTGTAAAAACTAAACTAATGACCGACTGCTCACTGTTGGTGGGCCCCTCTTCAGATCTGAAGATACAGATAACTAAACAAAGGGATGATGCTGAAGTGGCCCTCTTTATGACACTGCATAGTGTTACATTACCTCATAGGTACAAGACTGATCACGCTAGCTGTGGGACATGTTGCATGTATGTCGAATCAAAGTGAGGAGAGAAAACACACACATGATATAAAGTTTGATGTCAACTTGACTTTGTGAGTCATTTCACTGCCCAGCATTCTTTGGTGTGTAGAAGAAGATGGATGCATGGTTTGACATTTTCCACGTATCGCTTTCTTTCAGCATGTTCTCGAATGTCAAACAAATGAGCATGCGTGTTGGATGAAGGTCTGTTTCCTTCACCACTGTCTTTAGACTAATTTTCAGCATATCAACAGGACCACCAACAGAAGATATCAAAGTCTAACAGCTGTGGGATCGGGATGACCCAACCATTGATTACGTATTGCAGAATTTTTACTATTCCTCCTGTTTTCTCATAGAAATACAACTGTCGGATGCCTTTTTTTATCTCTCAGTGTAGTTTGAGGATACTATAAATTTACAGTAGAGCATTACAGTTTATGGCCCTAAAACACAAACCAATATTTGAGCATTGGGTTCCCTAAGCAGATTTTAAATTTTTTAATACAGAACTTGCTCTTAATGTAAATCTTTGTTCTACAACATACATTTCACAATGATTATATCTCAACAGTGAATTCTGTAATAGATGGGCAAATCTGGCCCATCACTGAATCACTAATTTCTTTAACGCATTAACGCAACTTGTGATTTTTTGGTTGTAGCAGGCTCCAATGTTATGCTAAATTTTGGTGAGGAAAAACTGTCATGGCCATTTTCAAAGGGTTCTCTTGACCTCTGACCTCAAGATATGTGAATGAAAATGGATTGTATGGGTACCTACGAGTCTCCCCTTTACAGACATGCCCACTTTATGATAATCACATGCAGTTTGGGACAAGTCATAGTCAAGTCAGCACACTGACACACTGACAGCTGCTGTTGCCTGTTGGGCTTGAGTTTGCCATGTTATGATTTGAGCATATTTGTTATGCTTAATGCAGTACCTGTGAGGGTTTCTGGACAATATTTGTCATTGTTTTGTGTCGTTAATTTATTTCCAATAATAAATATATATATAAGTGTTCATAAAGCAAGCATATTTGCCCACTTCCATGTTGATAAGACTATTAAATATTTGACAATTATATTATATACTTGACGATTAATCGCGATTAACTATGGACAATCATGCAATTACTCGCGATTAGATATTTTTTAATCGATTGACAGCCCTACATAATAGACATCTGATAAAAAAACTCTGAAAATGTAAAACTATGCAAATCTTCAGTCAACACTGCATTCAGAGATATAATAGAAGAAATGCAACCATATTATGTGTTTGACTGCATTGCAGCAGGTATTGCATCAATCAAATAGTGCATCTTTTGTTTTACACAATCCAAAACTGACCTCTCCTCCTAAATTGTAATCATTTGGGATATTTACCCATGAAGTTATGAGTGTAAAAAAGGAATACATGAGATTTATTTTCATTGGATTTACTGAGCCAAAGTGTCTGGAAGTATTTGTT
This sequence comes from Sebastes fasciatus, assembly GCF_043250625.1. Taxonomy (NCBI): domain Eukaryota; kingdom Metazoa; phylum Chordata; class Actinopteri; order Perciformes; family Sebastidae; genus Sebastes; species Sebastes fasciatus. The sequence continues at coordinate 17,845,275 of NC_133798.1, read as the reverse complement.
GGTTTTATTTCCCTTCGTCCTGTAAGTGGGACAGAATTGCTCAACTTTCTGAAACCACACGTCAGTTCCCCTGCTCTGTATCTGTTGGCTGGAGTTACTGGAAGGTTTTCTTACAGACTTAAACCAAGGTGGTCAAAAGATGGTTGATGGCAGCTGCTTATTGTTCAGCTGGTAAATGTCACATGTAAGAAAAGAGATCATTTGATATGATAAAGGGTTTTTTATTGGAAATGATTTGGAATTGGCACTCAAGGCTATAAGTGTTAACAGGACGCTACTCAAACCTTTAAGATGAATGATGCGGTTAATTCTTCAGCGAAAATAAGTTGATATGACACTCAACTTATTCAAAGAGTTTATCTAGTTACACTCAATTATAAATCTAATTTCTTGCTCTTTCGCCAGAGGTGTTCTGCAGATGTAGTGATTTTGCACAGGATGTTATGGTCTTATAGTATTGCATAAGTTAGCTTTGGGATCTGACCCCTATCAGTGCAAGCAAAAATACAGATTTAATTAGAGGATTTGGGTTGTAGATTGATTGGTGTAAACACACACTAAATTGTAGATTATATACTTTGGCAGCCTTATACTAGAATGATCATTTTCTCTATTTATGAATTTCACATGTACACTTCATCATGTCCGATGTCAGAGGGATGTCATGGAGTTTCAGTCCACTAAACAATATCAGAGGGAGTTAAAGGTTCACTGATTATTATGATGAATGAGTGGTGCTATCATGTCTGTTCAGCCTCTACAATTCAAATAAAGCTGTCTTGTAAATTTGGCTGCCCACTTAATATATGGGCCTCCATCTCCATTCATGAAAAGAGGTGAGCTAGTTTGTTTATTCTTTGTTTGAACAGGTAGAACTTATTGATCAAGGAAACATATATAAACGGATGAGACTAATTAGGAAATCAATTAACAACACAAAACAATGACAAATATTGTCCAGAAACCCTCACAGGTACTGCATTTAGCATAAAATATGCTCAACTCATAACATGGCAAACTGCAGCCCAACAGGCAACAACAGCTGTCAGTGTGTCAGTGTGCTGACTTGACTATGACTTGCCCCAAACTGCATGTGATTATCATAAAGTGGGCATGTCTGTAAAGGAGAGACCCGTGCGTACCCATAGAACACATTTTCATTCACATATCTTGAGGTCAAAGGTCAAGGGACCCCTTTGAAAATGGCCATGTTTTTCCTCACCAAAATTTACCGTAAGTTTGGAGCATTTCCAGCGGAGAGTTTCATATGATGTCATATGTTTCACTCTAGCTTTAAAACTGAGCCCGCTACAACCTCCGAAAGATCCATTGCGTTAATGCGTTAAAGAAATTAGTGGCGTTAAAACTGATTTGCGTTAACGCGTTATTATTGTGTTAACTTTGATAGCCCTAAAAAATATATTTTTTTGCTACTTAAAATCTGACGAAATATTCAGTTTCAATCCATATTTGTTGGGGTTTAGCATTTCAAAAACAAAATTTTTACTGCGGTCTAAAACCTATTTGCTCTCCTGCACCTGTATTAACTGGGAGGTTTAGCAGCAATCTAACAGCACCATAATATACATTTATTTAACCACAATAACAAAAAATCTATTTAGACTCTAACACTATTATATTAAATGAATTAAGTCGTTACAAAAAAAGATCATAATATGAATCTGCATTCGCTTGGCGAATCCGTCAAGACGTCATCACTTTATTTATATTGACGAAACTAATGTATTCATTAAAGAAGGTTGATTTAATAAAAAACTAACTAATTTAATGTATCACTTTATTCAAATTGAGGATTTTGTTCGAGGATTCATCTTTTTTTTTAGGTTGATGACGTTGAGGGGGCTCATGTTTTCTTAGACACAAGTAGGGGGGGCTTTAAGGAAAATAGGTTGAGAACCACTGGCCTAAAATACACCCAAATCTTCAAGTAGTCTGGTTTACTGGCAGATTTCGAGACAGCAGATGAAACTGTACATATGTCTCGTTAGAAAATCCAAATCTAATCAAATTATTTTTGCTTATTCGCTGGTAAGTGGTTTCGAGCAAAGACTGTATCGACATGTTTGGGTGGATTTCACATTTGGTGGCAAAACATACATCAGACAGAAAGAGAGAAAGCAGGAACTGAGAGAAACAGTTTGAGAGAGTCTGAAGTCAGAGATCAGGGAGGGGAGAGTGAGACGGAGGGAGAGAGCAGGAGTCAGGTTGAGGAGGAGGAGGGAGGCTGAGAGAGAAAGAGAGGGGAGCAGAGAGGCAGGCTTTGCCTTTTCTGGTAGTTAAAGTCGCTGAAAGAAGCAGCAGGAATTCTTTGTGCTGCAGAAGGGCTGAGATATAAACCAGACTGTAGAGGTTGATATATGAAGAGAGGGGAGACACCGCTGTTCATGGACTAAACTTCAGCTACTGCTAAAGGTATTGTAAACCAGCAGGATTTTAATGTTTCTACCTATGTCATGAAGCTGTCTTGGGTGGTCTCCTATACTTAGATGTGTTACTGATTTGGAGGTCATTTATGATTTTTTTTTTTTTAGCATGTTTTCTTTGTCACAGTGAGGGTTTGTTAGTTAGTATTAAACCCCACAAAGCTGTGAAGGATCCTACTGTACTCTGAAAAATGTGCCAAACACTGCAGCAATCAGAAGATTTTCCCAGGATGTGTTTTGTCCTTGTGAAACATTGTATGAAACCCAAGATAAGCCAATCGACGAGTGAGTGATTGACCGCCTGATTGTACTGAATTTATAGCACATGATTTGATATCGCAATTGTGTCTTTCAGTGAGAAAGTGAGGACAATTCTTGGGCATCATGGATGATGACTTTGACCGCCGCATGGAGCAGAGGAGGATGAGGAGAGAGCAGATGCGCGTCGACTCTGACAAGTGAGTGAACCTTCTAAGAACATATAAACAAATGTGCAAAAAAACACATTTATGGACATGAACACTCAAACACCAGTTAAATTTAGTAGGAAAAAAAGTGGTTAAAATTTTACTAAATGCTATAAAAGGACACAACATCTTAAATTAAAGCGTCATTAGTTTTATCAGTGTTTGACTGTCTGACTCACAACTCAAACCTGATGTACATTCTCAACTTCAGTACACCATTTGATCTGCAGGAGCTTTTATAAACCACATGTGCAGTCGTTGCCAAAGTTATTGGACACCAGCTGCTCACAGAAAAGTCCCATCCATACTTTGCAGTGAGGTTTAATCTAGTGGAAAAGACAGTTTTCTGTTTTTAAACCTGTATGGCTATATAGGACAAACTTTACCATAATGCAACAAACCATTTAAGAGGTTTTGAAGAGTTTCAAAATACTCAAGATTTTTCTCCTCTAATCTTGCAAAGTCTTGGAGACAGATGCTCAGTGATCGAGGCTTACAGTTTGTGTTGTGTTTTAGCATTTCTGCATGAGGGAGTTGTGAGTGCCTGTGTGTCTCCCAGTGGACCGCCTGCAGGTCTGAAAAGTGAAGTCAAGGCTGAAGTGCCTTAAACTTGCATTCTCTCTAATAGCCAGCAGGGGGCGACTCCTCTGGTTGCAAAAAGAAGTCCGATTGTATAGAAGTCTATGAGAAAATGAGCCTACTTCTAACTTGATTTATTACCTCAGTAAACATTGTAAACATGAGTTTATGGTCTCAATCGCTAGTTTCAAGTCTTCTTCAATACAGCATGATGTTCATTTAGTAAATTATGGTCCCATTTAGAGTCAAATAGACTATATGGCAGGGTATGCTTTAGGGCGTGGCTACCTTGTGATTGACAGGTCGCTACCACGGCGTTGTCCGGTCTGGGTGGTGTCTGTGTTTTCGTTGTACAACTTTAACCCTTTCACAGTGTGTTTTCAGTTCATGAACGTTAATTATCACCTTTTTGATCGCCTGAAAATGTCTCATTCAGCATTTGGTTTTACTCCACCGTCTCGTGTCACTTCTGGTAAAAAAAACAACAACAACATGGAAACAGTCAAATACCAAGATGGCCAAACTCGAGGCTTCAAAATGGCAGTCCACAAACCAACGGGTGACGTCACGGTGACTAAGTCTTCTCATATACATGTTTATGGTGTCTCCACATGAGCAGCAGAGTAGAGCAGACAGGACTTGGATGGCGCTCAGGCGATGACGGTTTAATGACCTCCACTGCCTTTTTCACTCATTAGGGAGTCAGTCGGCTGTGCTGCTGTTTGGATTAGTCTGTCGTCTCCCTCCGTCTCTTCTTTATGCTCAGATAAATATTAGAATACTGTTAAAGAGTTATTGCTGACATCCACTCTGGTGGTGTAAAGTTGCAGGTTTGGCTCTGTGGATGAATCTGTTAACACCATAAGAACAAAAGGAAAATGATCTATTGTGAGTATATGGGGGCAACTCAAACTGGAATGTCTTTAAAATTTGCATACGGTACAATTCAAGTAGTTGAGCTCCAGTTTTTGTAACACGACTTTACCTGTCATGACCCCAGGTGAAGTGGAAACAAAAGGAGTAATCAGCACAATTGCTGACACCTGTAGCCGTCAGCTGCTGCTTGATTACAGAGCAACTTAACATTGGGATGCATCTTGATTATCAGAGCCTACAAACACTAAACTCTCAAGATTAATAAAACAGAAGCAGAAATTGGATTTGATTGTTTTAGATCTGAAACCGCTTAGCAACCAATTTGTCTGTTTTTAGATTTCAGAAAATAGAAATGGGAACCATTTGAAATAGCTGGGTTGTTGTCACTTTCACTGGGACAGTTGAATACAACAGAGCTATTGTTAGCATTATGAGTAACACCTGCGCTTTTCCCACTATGGGATGTCAAAATGTCTGCTATACTATATATGAAAATGAGGATTGTATGTAAAAGTGACAGTTTCTACAATAGTATTGCAATATATACATGCAGTGGCTCAATGTAGCAGTAAAAAGTGCAAACAGCAGGTATGTGTTATAATCCACAGCTGAAAATATTCCCTAACACATAGACGTTTTACTCCTATTTTGAGTGTTGTTCACTAAAAACTACCATGCCCACCTGTTTTAGGAAAGCATTTAGCCTTTTTTTTTTTTATAAATAAGACTATATATTCAAGACCTTTTTTTGAGCTTGTTTGACACAGACAGAAAGTATTGAGAGACGGACTAACACATTGTTGGTTTTGGTCTTTTTATTGGATTTGTTAAAGATATAGGACATCCTCAGTTTCATTTTTTAATGGAAGATGGTGATATTTGGCCATGACTAGATAGGATGTCCATACAGATAGGGTTGCAACTAACAATTATTTTCATTGTCAATTAATCTGTTGATTATTTTCTTGATTTATCGATTAGTTATTTGGTCTTTAAAATGGTGAAAAATGTCGATCAGTATTTTCCAAAGCCCAAGATGACGTCCTCAAATGTCTTGTTTTGTCCACAACTCAAAGATATTCAGTTTATTGTCATAAAGAAACCAGAAAATATTCACATTTAAGAAGATGGAATCAGAGAATTTTTACTTTTTTTTTTCTTAAAAAATGACTCAAACCGATTACCAAAGTAGTGATTAATTTAATAGCTGACTAATTAATTAATCATTGCAGCTCTACATACAATCAATCACAGCTCGACACTTTATTTTCTTCCAGTTCAGAAACCAGTTACTGTCATATCAGATGTCATACCAGAACTCCAGTGGAAAAAAAGGCGTTCCTAGCAATTTTTCTCACAGTCCAGCAGCCAGCCCTGCCAGCAGTGCCAACCCAGCCAGCTCCTTTCTGCAGCAGCCCGAGGAAATGCTGCAGACGCTGGAATGTTTTGACTGCCATTTCTATTTCAGCATGAGATAGCCTGTTCTGAACGCTTCATACTCTGACAGTTTGTGTGAAGTTTTTAAGTCTCTTGTTAGCCAAGTAGATCTCTCATCATATTTCCCTCCATTTATTGTGTTATGTTTCACGTCCCTCCGGTTGCTCATCTGGAAATGTAACGGCAACATTTTGACTCTCACAGCAGGCCTCTAGCATGGAATAATATCTAATTGAATCACTTCCTCAATGATTTATCAGGGTGACCAATGCCATGCCAGGAAAACCTATGCCTGAGGATTTGTTGGATTTCTGCCTCGATTGTTTCTGTTTTAGGGACTCTTGTGGTTCCCATCACCTCTTCCTCTCACAACATCTGTAAATCATTGTGTTGCGGATTCAGGAAGAGCAGAGGGAAATAATAGCCGTGCTCTATCAATGGGCCATTTCAAGCTTTCTCTGTGCCTCATAAAGCCTGGTAATGCTTGGAGAGATATAAGCCTGGCATGCTCAGAGGTCTCTGTGGGTGTACTCACAGTTGGATGAAGGTCAATGGCAGGATGTGAGCGAGATGAGGAGGATTGAAAGGGAACGACAGGAGTTTAAAGATGTCTCATGTTGGTGATTTTCCTCCTCCAGCGCTGGCTCTGATTAAATAGGTTTCTTACATTAACAAATGCAAAGGGGGGTCTTTCCTTTGGAGAGCTCTTGATTTTTTTCTAGGTGACATTTTTATCTCAGACACATGTAAAATGTGTTTTTCTTATTATTTCTTAGTCTGTTTTCCCTCTGTTGTGGTATCTCCCATCTCCATCATGTCTTATGAGGTCAGCTTTAGACAGTGTGGCTTACGTCAGTGGTTCAGGCCTCCAAAAATCCTTAAAATAAATGAACTTATCACATCTCATGTCCACACTGAGGTCATAACACAAGCAGATCCTATTTCCAATACATATTTCCAATATCTTTTAATCAGTAGTGGAAGAAATACTCTGATTTGTTTTACTTTACTTAGAGTAAGTAGAAATACCATAGCCTGAAAATATTACATTTCAAATAAAAGTCTTGAATTCAAAATGTTACTTAAAAAGTACCAAAAGAGTCATCAGCAAAATGTAATCAAATTATGAAAAGTAAAAGTACTCATTATGCAGAATGACTCCTTCCACAGTGTTATATTATCATAGAATATTATATTGTTCTGTTTTTATCATTAACAAATACACGTAGGAGCTCTTTAATGTTATAGTTTGTCAATGTGGAGCCAATTTTTTATATACTTTGTCGAACTACTGGGTAGATTAGTAGTATAGTACTGCATCATATCATGTCATCTGATAATTCAAAACTGTAAGTATAAGTGTCAAGTAAATGTATTGGAGTAAAAAGTACAATATTTACATTTGAGATGTAGTGAAGTAGAAGTAAAAAGTAGCATAAAATGGAAATACTCAAGTAAAACACAAGTATGCCAATTCTCGGATACAAATGTCGCTGATTTTCTGGTGATATTAAAATGTGTAATCATGAATGCAAACACTGTAGAGTTACATTTAATCTTTTTGATATCCAGTTAAGGTAAATTGTTGATAATTGAAATGCATTAGTCATATATTAACTACCACTCAAAAATATAACAATAGGTATATATCTAAAACAAAACTATAAGTGAAGGTTAACTTCCCATAGTGGGATTTCAGTTTTCTCATTAGAGTAAAAACACTAACACATTAACTATGTACTATGTATCTGTATGTGTGATATTTCAGGCCGGGATGCACCAACGAGGACGATGATGAGGAAGCTCGGGAGCAAAGGAGACGTGCGAGGGAGGAGAGGAAGAAGATGATGAAGGACTCAGAAGAGCCCGAAAGCACTGATGTGATCGACACTAACAGGTACAATGTAGACCAAGTCTCTGGGTAGAAAGCAGACGAGGGACAAAAAGTGTCTCCCTATAACACTGTGTGGGACAAATGAGGAAAACAAGAGGCAAGAGGGCAAGATTTATAAGCAGAGGTCGAAGTACTCAGATATTTACTACTACTACTAATACAACAGTGTAGAAGTACTCTGTTACAAGTAAATGTCCTGCATTCAAAATCTTACTGAAGTACAAAAGTATCAGCATCAATATACTTAAAGTACCCAAAGTAAAAGTATTCATTTTGCAGAATAATATATATTATATTGTATTATAATTATTGTTGCAGTCATATAAAAAACTATTTTATATTACTATATTATTGTCATGATGCTCAACCAAAACTGCATAAATGAACTGCATGATATACAATAGTGAAGACAGCAGCAGGGGAAATAAACACTTTTGTTCCTTTTAATCAAATGCAATTTGTCCATTCAGATTAAGACACCTTGAGAAAAAACATTATCCACAACAGCACAAGTATACATTTTTAAATTTTGGTATTGATAATCACTTCCAGCCACACACAGAAAGATCCAATCAGAGTTAGATGTGGGTCAATCATACTTGATTGGGCAAAATGTTTAATTGCGATGGAAATTTGGAGATTCAACATTCATTTTCAGTATTTTTAAGTGGATTTCATGTGCTTATACAGTGTGACGGAGACCACAACCGTTACTGCTGAAGGTGCAGATGATGACCAGGCTTTGCTGGAGCGCCTGGCGAAGAGGGAGGAGCGCCGGCAGCAGAGAATGAAGGAAGCCATGGAGAGACAGAAGGAGTTAGGCACCACCAACGGCACAGAAGAAAGTTTGGAAGAGCAGTCCTCTATCAGCAGCGGCAGACAGCGACATACAGAGGAAGAGGAGGAGAAGAAGGAGGAGGAGAAACCAGCCCAAGAGGACACCAACTCCTGGAGAAAAGAGGCAGAGGATAAGAAGGAAGATGAGAAGGTAAAGTGAAGATCTCAGATGTAGAGTAAGACTGTTGGGGGTGAGATTATTCTGTTCTCGCTTAAGTTGTTTTATTCCCACCAGGAATCTGTTGAGGAATCAAGAACAGCGAGCACAAGAAATGAGGTATGGTCTCTTATCTTTCTGCCAACTTTATTATGTTGATTTGCATGCATACATTGACACAAAACTTAATCTTATAGGAGGAGATGGAGGAGAAGGCCGCAGCAACAGAAGAAGAGGTCCAGCAGCCTGATTTAGGAAAGGAAGATGTTCCTGATGTTGACAAGGAGGAAGAAGAGAGGAAGAGGAAAGAGGAAGAACAGGAGAGGCAGCAAAAAGAAATGGAAGAAAAGCTGAGGATAGAAGAGGAAGAAAGACAAAAAAAGGAAATGGGGGAAAAACTCAAGAAAGAGGAAGAAGAAAGGCAGCTAAAGGAGGAGGAGGACAGGAAGAAGAGTGCAGCGGAGGAAAAACAACAAAAGGAAATGGAAGAGAGATTGAAAAAAGAGGAAAAAGAAAAACAGAAAAAGGAGGAGGAGGAAAAAATGAAAAAAGAAGAGGGGGAAAAACAGAAAAGGCAGATGGAAGAGAAACAGAGGAAAGAGGAGGAGGACAAACTAAAAAAGGAGACGGAGCAAAAGAAGAAGAAGGAAGAGGAAGAAAAACACCAGAAAGAGCTGAAAGAGAAGAAGAAAAAGGAGGAGGAAGAAAAGCTGAAGAAGAAAGACCTGGAAGAGAAGAAGAAGAAAGAAGAAGAGGACAAGCGGAAAAAGGAGGCTGATGACAAGAAGAAAAAAGAGGAAGAGGACAAGCGTAAAAAGAGAGAGCTGGAAGAGAAGAAGAAGAAAGAGGAGGTATTGATGTGATTTATTACATAACAGACAGAATACATTTATAATGTAACACAAATCCTTAGTTCTTCAGATTAAGTGACCACATTTGATCTGTCCAGGCTGTGTTCTCCTAGATATTTGCTGTATGACACGGTTTTGCGGTGTGGTCTCGGATCACTGAGCAGTCACAGCCTTTTGTTTGTTACTTGGATGAAAGAGGTGGTGGCATCAAGGATGTCAGTGTTTACATCTGTGTTGCATTCACTGCCAGTCGTTTGATTGCAACAGTGTTTTAATGGCTTTTTTTGTGGGTTTTCTACATGATGTGTTTTGACTTGAGTCTGCTGTTTTTAATAATTTTCTTCCATTTGTGTCTTCTGTTTTAAAGGAGGAGAAACCGAAGAGATTTGGATTCAAGGAAAAGGTTGAATAAATTTGTCCAATAAATGTATATTTAATATTCTTTTTAAATATCAAAGATGTAAGTAGAAACAAGTAGTTGTTTAACTTCCCCCCCCCCCCCCCCCTTTTTGCCAGAATGAACCAACCAAACAGAACGGAGGGCTCTTTGAGAACAAACTGAAGAAAACAGAGAAGACATCAAGGTAAAGTCATCATTTTCAACTCGTCAGTATATACTCTGAGGAACACACAAGTTTGTAAACATGTATATTGATGATTAAATAAATTGCTTGTGTCTGTGTGCAGGGACAATGTTCCCTCCACCAAGGCAGACGACGCCGAGCGGCAGGAGGCCGAGCGTAAACTCCAGGAGTTGAAGCGCCGGCGAAACGATGCAGAGAGCGAGGACTTTGAGAAGATGAAGCAGAAGCAGCAGGACGCAGAGGCCGAGCTGGAGGAGCTGAAGGGGAAGAGAGAGGAGAGGAGGAAGGTCCTGGAGGATGAGGAGAAGCAGAAGAAACAGGTGATGGAGGACAAGAAAGCCAAAGACCAGGTGAGGATCGACTTTACATCCAGGGATTCACTATATCAGTGAAATGTTCCACAGTGTGAAATCTATTTTCTCATTTTTGACAGCAAATTGTTGTTTTCGTCACAGGAGGAGAGGAAGAGGATGAAGGAGGAGATAGAGAAAAGGAGGGCGGAGGCTGCAGAGAAGAAGAAGCAGAAGGATGAAGAGTCTACAAAACCTGTCTTCGCTATCAGTCCCAAAGGCTCCTCAAAGGTGAGTTTTGGAGCAGAGGTTCAAACATCTTGGAGTTGTTCTAGACGGTTTCCGGCACAACAAATGACATAAAATAACATTTGTCATGAACAAATTAAATTTTTCGATGCTCTGCTGGTTCGATACACCGGCAGACCACGGTAGTCTGTATTCGTCATTCAAAAAGAGAAACCGGTAGACCGAGGACTGTGGATGTACAAGCCGTTGTTATGATACGTACATGAAACAAAGCGCTGTTTGACGACCATTTTCACACCACCATCACTCACCACTTAGCTTCATTTCAGATGGCCATGTCGCTGTGAAAAATATCCGTGTATTGGAATGATCAGATGAGATGAAGATGAAAAATAAGAAGAGCCTTCTGTGTTTTTCCTCTTGACTTTACTCGTTAGCTTGCTTTCCTCACTTCCGTTGCAATTCGGTTCAACATGTTTAATTGGCCGAAAAAGTTCTGACACGAGCGGACTACAGCCAATGGGGACGTCACAGTACCAGAAATCTAGTAGTCGATACCAATAACAGTGAATTTACACGATTCTCGATACCAATTCGAGACCACGGTAAAAAAAACAATAAATCCAATGTAATTCAACACGCAGTCCTTTATTAAAACATGTGAACATTACAAAAAACAGATGCATGTAGCCTTTAAGTAATAAATAAAAAGAAACGTCTATTAACATTGCAAAACAGAACAGTGGCATGTAGCCTTCAAGTATTTACAACAAACAATATTGTCTGGAGGTCTGTCTTTGAGGTGCTTTGCTAAATTGGAAGTATTTCCTCCTTTGGAAAGAAAAGTACGACGGCACCGTTACCGCACCGCATACTGGTTTTTGTGAATCTATTATTACTCCTTATAAATCCCCCTCGAAGGCAAAGTACTTCCATACCCGACTCTTGCTATTTGTTTTCTCAACGAGTTGAGGCGGAGGTAGCGCTGCATCAGCTGCCATCGTTCACGTCTCGTGTTGGTTATTTTTTTCCCGTGCTGTTACGGCGTTCTTCTTCCTTCATTTCACGGCAGATGAGAACACTTGTTGCGTATACTGCCACCATTAGATCTGGAAGAATCGCATCTCCAGTACCTCCGCTCCGGTACCAAATGACCATTACAGGCATCGTTCGGTACCTTTGGTACCGAAGAAAACGCATTTTTAGAATTTTGGTACCGAGTTGGTACCGGAGTATCGGTTCTCGTGACATGCCTGGAGCCAACTATGCGGGACACATCGCAAAAACAAGGCTGGCAGGCGCTCACCGACGACCCCAAACTGTCCGGCGGCCGACCGTCGGCTTGGTGAGTCGGGGCTTTGGCCTAAAAGCTGATAATGGGAGAAACAGCCTGGAACAGCCTTTGCACAGAGCCAGAAATAGCCCTGCTCTGTACAAAGGTAACAACATCCACCTACCAGCACCTCTAAAGCTCCTTAAGTCTTTTTCACCGTGAGGTTTCCAGGCAACAAGCGGCCAAGAACTGTGCCAAGAAATAGTTCAGCACATAACCCCCTTAAACCCACAATATGTTGTTTTTGTACAGATTAAATAAACAAGATGTAACACTTAGTGATCCTTAAAGGTGCTGGGAGGTGTACTTTGTTACCTTTGGACAGAGCCACGCTAGCTGTTTCCCTTCGTTTCCAGTCTTTATGCTAAGCTAAGCTAGCCTACCACTGGCTGGAGCCTCATATTTAACAGACATCGGTATCCATATCTTCTCATCTAACTCTCAGAAAGAAAGGGTATTTCCCAAATATTCAAGCTATTCCATTAAGCATTGCTACCAGCTTGTCTTTATAGTTTATAACATCTGTTTATATTTGTTATCTCCAGATGTGAGACATGGTTTGTGGTCTAATGTGGTTGTGTGTTTTTCTGTTCCCATTTCAGCTCCTCTGATATTAGCCAAACTGTATATTGTTAGTTGACAAGAATAAAAAAAGATATGAGCTGGCGTCTGCTCTGTACCCAAATATGGCTATTTCTGTACAAGACCATGACTTGGTAATTTTCTGGAGTATTTTTGGAGGAATGCTGAGAGTTGTGTGCGTGTAACTCTGCACGTACATATAATTCATCTTGACCAGCCGTACTCAGTGTGTGTGTGTGTGTGTGTGTGAGCAGTGTTTATGTGTATATCCTGGCTCCCTGACAGCTAAACTCTCCAGTTCAATCAGTCAGGCACCGAGTACAGAGAGACCTTCCCAGGGACCGACTGGTCTGCCTCTCAGTGAGGTCGTCTTGGAGACAGGATGGAAGCCAGGACAGCTTGACCATGTCAGTATTTATTTGTGCATGTCGACAGACTGGTTTATAACCTTAAACTATGCTGTTTTGTACAGATCGGGGCAAAGGCAGAATTCTTGAGCAAATCAGCCCAGAAAAGGTGAGTCATGAAAGGTGTTTTATAGTAAAATTAAAGTAAACACTCTTAAATTGGTGAGCCGCCCTAATGTCCCATGTGTTGTTCATCCACACAGCACCGGAGCCAGAGCGTCTCACACTCCAATTGTCTCCAAGATCGGCAACAGACTGGAACAGTACACCTCTGCCCTCCAGGTGAGACTCAATATGCACCATCTTCAGCCCTGGTGGAAGAAGTACTCAAATCCTTTAGTTACGTAAAAGTACAAATACAACAATGTAAAACTACTCCATTACATATAAAAGCATACAAAATCCTACTTAAGTCAAAGTACAGAAGTATTATCAGAACTAAAAGTACTTATTTTGCAAAAAAAGTAAATTATTAGACTATTGATGCATCAAAATGTAAATACATTTTTACTGCTGTAGCTGGTCGAGGTAGAGTTGGTTTTAAGGTAAATCTGAGGGGGCCTTGAGATGATTAACGCGGTTGGAAAGAAGAAAAAACAAACATTTCTAATAATTTCTTGGACATAATCTTTTCTGTTTTTGTTAGACATTGAATAATTGAACATCTTTGTGCCTCTGATCACTTATTTAAATGTCATCATCTGAGAAGTTTAGAGAGTAAATCTGTCTTTGGTGGAACTGATAACAACTCATACACATCTTAAACATGACAAGAGGCCAAACCAGACACTGCTGTTTTTGTTTGTGTTACAATGCATTTGTATTTAACATGCTTATTATATGTTTTAATGTAAAAGCTTAACCGGTAAAGTAATTAGTAACTATAGCTGTCACATAAAAGTTGTAGTGAAAAATGTCAATATTTGCCTCTGAAATGTAGTATAAAGTAACTCAAAATGGAAATACTAAAGTACAAATATGTCAAAATATTACTGGATTAAAGGTTACTTTCCACCAGTGATCCTCAGTCAATGAAGTGCTGTTTCTGCCCACGTAAAAGTAGTTAAATCCATCCTCTACTTCCACAGGGAAACAAAGACGTCAAATCTCCAGCAAAGGCTCCGATGGTAGATATTCCTTCCGGAGGAGCACGCAGCATCAAGAGCATGTGGGAGAAAGGCAATGTTGGCAGCTCCTCTGAAAGCCCAAGTCCAAGTCCTGCCAACAAGGTGAGAGAGAAAGAGAGCAAGAACAAAGCATAGAGAGATTTACTGATTTGTGATTTGAGTATTTGAGACGTCCTCTGTTTCCCAGGATTTGGCTGGTATCAAAGGAGGTGTGACCGGACGTGTCAACAGTTGGATGGCGAAGCCTCCAGAGGCGGAGAAGACAGCAGCACCTGCAGCAGCAGCAGCAGCAGCATCACCAGCAACAGCAAAGCCAGCAGTAAGGCCTGATAAATCCACACACATACACACTATTGTAAATTAGACACCAGTGTTAACTCAATAGAGTAATCCCTTGATATTCTGCTCACGCTAATGTCCTGATTTGCACATCAACATGCCAGCCTTTTGTTGGCTGCAGCCAGTTATATATCTGAGCTCCAAGGCTGGAGAATGTTTCTGCCTGGAGTCTAGTGACACCTCATGGACAGTTTACTTCACAACATCTGGTACCAAAGACCCAACAACCCTCTGGGTATTATTCTATACATGATGTGAAAGTTTTTAATATATGCATTTAAGCCTAAACCTGTGGGAAATCATTGGATAGAAGAATAATATTACTCTCATTGTTGGACAACAGTCCAACCACAAAGCGCTGAGCAGCAGCTATGTACAGTATGTGTCAGGTGGCTGAATGCCAACGTGCTTCCTCGCACAGC